>NC_090813.1:83958388-84258388 GCF_000390325.3 Nicotiana tomentosiformis | reverse complement strand
AAAATAATTTTTTAAAAAGATATTTATTTATAATAAATAATGTGTAAAGGTTTGCTATAGGAGAAAATTTCCAAAAAAAAATGGTACACTTTATTTCGTTACCGGCAGAAAAAATAATTAAACTAAGATATCCATTTAGACACAAATTGCTCAGATATTCATTGGGCCTGGGCTAACCTTTGCTAGTTTTAAAAGAAGAAGATTCCATAACGAGCACACGTGAATAACGAGTGACACAATGAAACACGTGGTCTCAAAGTCGAGGCTGTGCTTGTGGGTCCAACTATGCCGGTTTGACGGTAAATATTTGGGAATTAGAGGATAAGGTTTAATAAAGCTGACGCGGTTGGATTCTAACTTTCTGAGTTTAAGCCAAGTATTAACTTCTTTTTTTGTAATACTCCATTTTACGTCAATTCAAATTAATAGTAAGTTGATTTTCAATATCTAATGCCTAATGAGCTTTTGTTCACGAATTCAAATTAGTTAGATAAATAAATACTGAACATAAGATACGTAAAATAACGACAAAAATAAAATAAAGTTTGATAAGAGCGCGTGGGAGCCGGTGTATCAATTGCTTGAATACCAAGCACACCATGAAAGACATTTAACTCCTTAACTCTGATGTCATAATTACAAGATATATTATCCATAATTATCCAGCTAAATATTTTATTTTTTCCACTGCATAATTAGTAGGATTTTGATTTAGCTAGAAAATCACCTTCCTTTGAGAGCACGAAAGGGAAATCTACTATATTTAATGAAAATAAAATCCATTTTCAGATCTCCATAAATAGATCTACTAAAACAGAAGAATCATTTGCGAATCTCCCCAAGTAAATAATGAAAATTCATATTGTATAACTAATGATGCCTTGTTTTCTTCTAATTATGATTTTAAATGACATCCCATTTTTTGTAATGCACCGTACGTGTTAACGTATGTCTTTTTTTTTAATACAAATTTTATTGATTTAAAAATCCAATTCATTCAAATGTACGCTAACTTGATGATAGCTCTGTTAAATTATTTTCTCGTTTACTTGTTTATTATACTCAAAATAGATTTTTTAAACTTATCATTTTTGCAAATTAAGAGAAATAATTATTATTTTTCCAATTTTACCTTTATTGATCATTTTTCAAACAAATTGGAGTACTAGTAGCCAAATTTAAATTTAAAAATATTATTAATATGGATAATTAAATAAAATAAATACTTAATTAATGCTTTCTTAAGAGAAGTGCGACGAGCACAAAACACAACCAGAAAATTAATGCTCGCCAGTCAAAGATAGTATTGTAAAATATTGTCTCCACATGGATTAAATTTAAATAATGTTCTAGTAATTTATGTTTGAATGCTATCCAGAATGAGTAACACTTGAATTAGATTGTTTGTAACTACAAATAACTACTCAAACTAAAGCATTTAATGATTGATTACGATGAACTAAAAATTAGTAAGATTTAATTGTTATCAATATGGGAAATAAGGGTCGCGACATGATAGATGCAGGATAGTTATTTGGGATCCAACTCTGAGTAAAGTCACTTCTAATGTTCTAATGATTCTCGCGAATTCGCTCAATGATTAGTTCAGTAATAAGTCAAGACTCCTCTCTCGATTAAATATGAACTCTACGAAATTAACTAATATAAAGCATTGTGAAGATATGCAAGAATACATTGATGGACTAGTCTTTAGAAAAATGCTTCTCGAATATTCTCCTAACTTGGTTTAATCAACAATTCAAAAAGCTCTTTCAATTACTTAAAATAATCACTAAATTAAATTAAATAATGCAAAGATAATCACCTAAAATATTCCTCTTTCGCTCAAATAAGTCGGCGAACAAATTTGCAATCAATTCAACGTTCTATAAACGAATTCATGTAACTAGTAGAGTTAAAATCCATAAATAACAATCAAAGCACCATATCTGTCAATCCCTAAGGTATGTAAACTACTTCATAATCATAGAAGAAGTCATCATAAATAAAGTTAAAAAATAAGAGCACAACAATCCAACGTTATAATCCAAACTCACATATTAAATTGGTGGAGAAATGATGAAATCTTGTGTCTTGAAGCCTCCAATGCTCTCTCAATTCTTTGTAGGCCAAAAGTTCTCTGAAAATTATATTTTTATGTATTTATATCATGTAGGAATAGGTCCGGACGAAACTATCCTTTTTAAGCCGAAAGGGGAACGTGGGTAGCTGAACTACACAGGCGCGGCGCGCCATGCGCCGCCCCATACGCCGCGCCAGTGGGACTTTTTAGAGGGCCGAATTTGTAACGACTCGGCCGGTCGTTTTGAGTATTACAACCCCGTTTACTGCTCAAATTGTACTTCACAGTTGTTGTGTGAATTGCCGGGGTAAATGGTTCAGGTCCGGTGAGGTTTTGGAATGAATTGGACCATTTAGTTCCAAGGTTTAAAGCTTAAGTTAAAATAGTGATCGGATGTCGACTTATGTATAAACGACCCCAAAATGGAGATTTGATGATTCCAATAGCTCCTTATGGTGATTTTGGACTTAGGAGCGTGTTCGAAAAATTATTTGGAGGTCCGTAGTGGAATTAGGCTTGAAATGCCGAAAGATGAATTTTTGAAAAGTTTGACCGGGGGTTGACTTTTTGATATCGGGGTCGAAATCCGATTCTGAAAATTGGAATAGGTCCGTAATGTGAAATGTGACTTGTGTGCAAAATTTGAAGTCATTCCGAATTGATTTTATGTGTTTCCGCACAAGATATAGAATTTTAAGTTTCAAAGTTCAATAATTTTGAATTGAGGTATGATTCGTCATTTCGATGTTGTTATGTATGTTTTGAGGCATCGAGTAGGTCCGTGTTATGTTATGTTATGCGACTTGTTGGTATGTTCGGATGGGGTCCCGAGTGACTCGGGTGAGTTCCGGACGAGGTTCGGAGCATTTTGAAAGTTTTGGCTAAGGCTAGAATTTTTCTGTTGTTGGTGTCTTCGCACCTGCGAAAATGGGCTCGCAGGTGCGATAGTCGCAAAAGCGAGAGAGTGCTGGCTGGGAAGGCATCACAAAAGCGGAAGCCAAGGCGCAGAAGCGCTTGCACAGGAGCGGCCCAACGCGCGCAGAAGCGCGACCGCATGTGCGGTCCTTGGCATCGCAGAAGCGATTATGGCTGGCCAAGCTATTCTTGCAGAAGCGAGATTTTTTTCCCGCAGGTGCGACCCCTTGTCCGCAGATACGGAAATCGCTGGGGCAGAACTTTAAATTCGAGGGTTCGATATTTTCACCCATTTTCGAATTTTGGAGCTCGGGTTGGGCGATTTTGGAGAGAAAATTTTCCACACAACTTGAGTAAGTGTTCTTAACTCCCTTTTGATTATATTTCATGAATTAATATTCATTTTTGGTGAAAGATTATTGAATCTTCAAGAGAAATAGAAGGAAATTACTATAATGTCACAAAGTGAATTTTTCAAGTTTGAATACCGATTTGGAGTCGGATTTGAGTGAAATTAGTATGGTTGAACTTGTAATTGGATGGGTTATCGTATTTTGTAAGTTTCGTCGGATTTCGAGACGTGGGCCCCACGGGTATTTTTAGGGCGTAATTTCGGATTTTGTGGAAAATATTAGCATTTTATTATGGAATTAATTCCTATAAATTGTGTGGACTGAATCAAATTAATTGTGATAGATTCAAGCCATTCGGGAGTTGATACGCGCATAATGGGATTTTTGGAGCATTGTTTAGCTTGCTCGACATTGGATTCGGCTTGTTCGAGGTAAGTAACTCTTCTAATCTTGGAATTGAGGGTATGAACCCTGAATATATGTATTATGTGAATTGTTGAGAGGTGACGCACATGATAGGTGACAGGCGTGTGGGCGTGCACTATAGAAATTGTGACATAATTGTTTATGTGGAATTTTATAGTTAAATGATCTTGGCATTTTCCATGCGATTTTATGAGTTAAAGAAATTGAGCTGAAAAGCATATTAAAAATCATGTTGAGGCTATGTGCCAATATTATTGGGACTTACAGAGGTCATATTGCTGTGAATTATTTATTTTAAATTAAAAATTCATACTCAGTCAAATTCATTTCATTACATATCATATCTCTGTCTCTGTTGTTATTTATTGATACATCATATCATTATTTTTGGGCTATTTTCATGACATTATGAGCCCGAAAGACTGGAGAGATTAATGACTAAGTGAGGCCGAGGGCCTGATTGTGAGGATTATTATGGGATCGGGTTGCACGCCGTAACAGGCCATGTTGGCTTTATATATATATTATTACTATTATATGGATCGGGGTTGCCCGCCTGTAGCAGGCCTTATTAGCTTATTATGGCACGTGAATTATCCGTGCGGATTCTGATATGATATTATAGCACCTGAGTTGTCCGTACAGCACGTGAGTTGTCCGTGCAGATTATAGCGCTTGGGCTGTAGGAGCCCCTCCGGAGTCTGTACACACCCCTAGTGAGCGCAGGTACCTACTGAGTACGAGTGTCGAGTGCAGAGTGACTGGGAGGCATGAGTGATTGTGAGGTATGCCCGAGTGGCATGAGTGATTGTGAGGTATGCCCGAGTGGCATGAGTGACTGTGAGGTATGCCCGAGAGGCATGAGTGAATGTGAGGTTTGACCGAGGGGCTGTATATGAGTGATGTTCTGCCCGAGGGGCTGTTTATGATTTTATCACTGAGTTGCATCGCATTGGCATGCACACATGACATACATGCATAGAGATGTATTTTCCTCATATTGTACAACATCACATCATTCATGATTTCTCACACATTTTTAACAGATGAGCATAGTGATGCATTTGTTTTACACGGGTTATCCGGAAGGAAAATGAAATATCTTATTTATTATTGAAAAGATTTTGGGAGAAATTTATTGTTTTCAAACTATTCATATTTTTGGCAACTTTGGCAAACGATTTGGGTTTTCACTGATGTATTTGAAAGGAAGAACTATTATTTTTGAAATCATGATTTGGCTGAGCATTTTATCTCTGAGTTACTTCTGGTATTATTTGCTTTATGTTGTTATGGACTGTTGTGGACTATTGGTTATGGACCCGACCTTGGTGGAAGCTTGTCACTACTTTCAACCTACGACTAGGTTTGTTACTTACTCAGTATATGAGGTCGGTTGTACTGATACTACACTTCTGCACATTGCGTGCAGATGTTGGATGTTGTTATTGCTGTGCTCGATGGTTACGGGACTTGAAGATGTACCTGCATTCCTGTTGTAGTTGCCTCTTGTTCAGGGTAGCCTTAGATTTATAAAAGCTCTGTTTATGTATTATTCAAACAGACTATGTATTTATTTCATTTTCACTTTGTATACTCTATTCTTAGAAGCTCATGATTTGTACTACCAGTTCTTGGGGATTGTATATGATTAAGACCTTTATTCACTTAAATTGCTTTAATGATTATTATTGGAATTAGATAGTTCATAATTGGCTTACCTAACAGGTTGGATTAGGTACCATCACGACTAGTTGGATTTTGGGTCGTGACAAGGTAGTATCAGAGCACTAGGTTCATAGGTTCTACAAATTATGAGCAAGTGTCTAGTAGAGTCTTGTGGATTGGTATGATGATGTCCATACTTATCTTCGAGAGGCTACAGGGCATTTAGGATATATACTTCATATCTTTCTTTCCTTATCGTGCGAGATTGATTCAGCTTGAGACATAACTCTTTGAATTCCTTCCACGTATTCGTATGCGCACATGAGTGCTCAGTATCAGTTGTACGTCGCCGACTTGTGATTCTTTGAACGAGGTTCGAGATGTGTATTATGTGTTTTGGTGATGGGCCACTCTGGAGGACTTGAGGCCAGGTTTAGATCGTAGCTTAAGCTCGGTAGCTTCTGTTGTAACTCGTACAATTGTACTTATATGTCCGGTAATGACCCTACAGTGGAATTTGTGGCTCGTTGAGCGGTGGAATGGCGGTGTGATGGGTATGATGTGACCGCGGGATGTGTTAAGACGATTGGAATATGACGAGAAGTATTTCCTTGAAATGTAAAAGAAAGGCCATTGAGTGCTTGATTTTCGATTTGATGTGACGAACAGTCTCGAGTAATGAATGTTTTGAAGGATCTTTCACATTATTAAATTTTGGGATAGACCAAATTCTCATGTCTTGTTAATAAGTTTAGACTTGGAAAGATTAAGTGATTGCGTAGAAATTATGATTGCTAAAGGGTATAACAAAATACTAATTTAAGGTTAAACAGGTGGGTTATCCCCTACGGAGTAATCTACGTAGGTGTATTCCTTATGACGTGAGTAGAGAGTTTCTTTTCTGCCTACGGGGCATATGTGTGGAGATTTGAATTTGAATCTGGCTGAGAAGGTTGACTTGATTGTCAAGAGAATAAATGCGAGCTTAGCGGCTGATTGGGGTATTTTTATGGTTGGCGTTGCATGAGTTGGAAAAGAAGTTTCGTTGAACTGACTACGATATTATGACAGTAATAGAGTATGAGTATTGTGAATTATGGAGTGTTTTAACCTTTGGCTTTGAGCCAAGTGGGGGAGTCTGCTATTGACAATTTGATTTCATGGTTAGGTGTTAAATTTTAATTTTGGTCTGAGGCATACTTATGGGTTGGTTATGACTTGCAGAAGTTGAGATCGAGGATGACTCGAATAAGGAAATTCCTGGTTAAGGATTATATTGCACGCATGAGTATATGAAATTCGTGGGATGAATGAGTTGTTATTGGTGAATGATATAGTGGGCACGGAGTATGAATTTGATATGTGGTGTTAAAGTAGAGTTACTTCTTTGAGTGTTGTGGTGCTAATGGGGCGTGTGTCTTTTGGCCCATTTTTGCGGTGCAATTAGATTTGAGAAAAGTGGGTGACTCCCGAGAAAATTCTAATGGGTTTGAGAGTTATATATAGCAATTGAGAATGTTTCTGGACTTGCGTATGGATAAAATCTGAGATTTTCATTTGATGGTGCCTGGACTTGCAAAAATTCTGTATGACTATGGATTCTATATTTTAGTATAATAAGGGTGAGAAGAACAATTTCAAATTCACATAAGGTATTTTCAGAGTGAGTGTTACAATTGTGGTATTTTTTTTTTTGGAGTTGCTTAAGAAAAATACAATTGCTTATGGGCCGTAGGTCGTTGTGGTTCTATGCTAAGGTTTGTGGGGTGAGTTGTGGTTAAAGATCGTGGTGTTTTAGCAAGGAGAAGTATTAATTTCAAGACAAATTCGGAAGGGACTTGGAGAAATAAGACAGCTTGGTAGTAGGTTGGATCAGTATGGTAATGGATATGATCGGTTCTTTGGGTACTTATGATGTGGGGGTTTTCTACAGGTGCTTTTTGTCAATACTCTTGGGTTTAGCGACCTGCGTGGCTTGGTTGAATTATAGAGATTCAACTCTAATGGCCTGATTATGTGCAAATAGATTTCAAAGCATTCTCGAGGTTTTCTACCACAGTTTGAGATGGGTATTTTCCTACCGGCCTGAGGAACATGTTGAGTATTGTGATTTTCTTCTGGAAAGAAGTAAGAGAAATGTTTCTAACAAAAAAAAGGGGTATGTAACTTATTGGTGACTCAAAGTTGATAATAAGATTCGTGTGCTTTTCACAAGAAGACAAGATAAATGTTATGTGTTGTGCGAAAGTTAGATTTACATGTACGAGGTGGAAGTACAGTCTTGAAGAGAAAGTAACGAATGTTGGACAACATGGACTGTTTCAAATAACTAGATGAATACTATTACTACTTGGTGTTGTATGAGAAGGGGGCAGACTTCGGAAGACGCATTGTATTTTGAATTATGGATGTATAAATTAGTATTGTGGTACTCACATGGTTGATAGACTGCTGATATTTAAATTTTTCCAAGCGGCACAGAAGAACTTTTAAAGTATTTCTCGTGGGATGATCGTGTAAGAGAGCGGTGTTAGGCATTCGGGCGGTGGAGATTTTGTGTGGTATTTTTGTCATTTGCCTCTCCGTCATTATTAATTTGGAGTAGGGTGGCTCGGGGTATATAATATGAACCTTGTGTTAGAATCGGGTGATGGTTCTACGGTGTATGATGAATTTTCAGCATTTCGTTGTGGCGGTACTTGTTAATCTGGCGGGGCAGTTCTCTCATTTGAGTCATTTTCCATGACTGGGTACATTTGAATGGTTGCGTATTAGTGCACAGATAGCACGGGTTATGGCTCTGAGTTATATTGGTGCGGTATGTCTGTGGAACAATTATGTTTAGTAATATAAGGTCATTGGACCGGGAATGGGTACTATCAGGTTTAATTTCGGTATATTCGGGAGTATAATATTGAAAGTTGGCTCAGAAAGTGATTACAGTTCTGGTTGGGGCGAGAGAGCTCCGTGACTTGTTGATCTGGTGAGTGGTCATGAAATTTCGCATGTTTCTTTTATTATCAACAGTGTACGAAGGTTTTGGGATGATGTTTGGTTCGATATGGGTTTAATACTAGTATGTGGTTGGTTTTGGAGTAGTCACTGCGATCAGGAATGGTGCTACGAGCATACGAGTTGTGTAATATATTGGTTGATTATATCCGTAGTTATAGTTATAGCTCGATGCAACTTGTTCGGACTTATACGGTGTGTAAATGTAAGATTTGTGTCTTAAAAGAAACTCTAAAGGATGGAAATTAAACTCTAAGGTTTATGGGCTAAGGTTATATTAATGATTTTCAGTTGTATTGTGTAGTCAAGCCTATGTGGAATAGGGTGACGTGGGTTCACCCCCGGGTACGTGTGTGGTAAGATGGAACAGTGATTTGATGGCTTGGAAACAACTCTTGGCACGTTCGAGGACGAACGTATGTTTAAGTGGGGGAGAATGTAATGACTCGACCGGTCGTTTTGAGTATTACAACCCCGTTTATTGCTCAAATTGTACTTCATAGTTGTTGTGTGAATTTCCGGGGTAAATGGTTCATGTCCGGTGAGGTTTTGGAATGAATTGGACCATTTAGTTTTAAGGTTTAAAGCTTAAGTTAAAATAGTGACCGGATGTCGACTTATGTCTAAACGACCCCGGAATGGAGTTTTGATGATTCCAATAGCTCTGTATGGTGATTTTGGACTTAGGAGCGTGTCCGAAAAATTATTTGGAGGTCCGTAGTGGAATTAGGCTTGAAATGCCGAAAGATAAATTTTTGGGATGTTTGACCGGGGGGTTGACTTTTTGATATCGGAGTCGGAATCTGATTCTGAAAATTGGAATAGGTTCGTAATGTGAAATGTGACTTGTGTGCAAAATTTGAAGTTATTCCGGATTGATTTGATGTGTTTTCGCATATGATATAGAATTTGAAGTTTCAAAGTTTAATGATTTCGAATTGAGGTGTGATTCGTCGTTTTAATATTGTTATGTGTGTTTTGAGGCCTCGAGTAGGTCCGTATTATGTTATGAAACTTGTTGGAATGTTCGGACGAGGTCCCGAGTGATCCGGGGGGGTTTCGGACGAGGTTCGGAGTATTTTGGAAGTTTTGGCTAAGGCTGGAATTTTTCTGTTGCTAGTGTCTTCGCACCTGCGGAAATGGGCTCGCAGGTGCGATGGTCGCAGAAGCGACACTCAAGTCGCAGAAGCGAAAGAGTGCTGGTTGGGAAGGCATCGCAGAAGCGGAAGACAGGGCGCAAAAGCGCTTGCGCAGGAGTGGCCCAACGCGCGCAGAAGCGCGACCGCATGTGCAGTCCTTGGCATCACAGAAGCGATTATGGCTGGCCAAGCTATTCTCGCAGAAGCAAGATTTTTTCCCGCATAAGCGAAGGTCGCAGGTGCGACCCTTTGTCCGCAGATGCGCAAATCGCTGTGGCAGAACCTTAAATTCGAGGATTCGACATTTTCACCCATTTTCGGATTTTGGAGCTCGGGTTAGGCGATTTTGGAGAGAAAATTTTTCACACAACTTAGGGTAAGTGTTCTTAACTCATTTGTGATTATATTCCATGAATTAATCTTCATTTTTGGTGTAAGATTATTGAATCTTCAAGAGAAATAGAAGGAAATTTCTATAATGTCACAAAACGAATTTTTCAAGTTTGAATACCGATTTGGAGTCGGATTTGAGTGAAATTAGTATGGTTGAACTTGTAATTGGATGGGTTGTCGTATTTTGTAAGTTTCGTCAGATTTCGAGACGTGAGCCCCACGGGTGATTTTTGGAGCGTAATTTCGGATTTTATGGAAAATATTATCATTTTGTTATGGAATTAATTCCTATAAATTGTGTGGACTGAATCAAATTAATTGTGGTAGATTCGAGCCGTTCGGGAGTTGATACGCGCATAATGGGATTTTTAAAGCATTGTTTAGCTTGCTCGACATTGGATTCATCTTGTTCGAGGTAAGTAACTCTTCTAATCTTGGAGCTGAGGGTATGAACCCTGAATATATGTATTATGTGAATTGTTGGGAGGTGACGCACATGCTAGGTGACGGAGGTGTGGGCGTGCACTATAGAAATTGTGACATAATTGTTTATGTGGAATTTTATAGTTAAATGATCTTGGCATTTTCCATGCGGTTTTATGAGTTAAAGAAATTGAGCTAAAAAGCATATTAAAAATCATGTTGAGGCTATGTGCCAATATTATTGGGACTTACAGAGGTCATATTGCTGTGAATTATTTATTTTAAATTAAAAATTCATCCTCAGTCATATTCATTTCATTACATATCATATCTCTGTCTCTGTTGTTATTTATTGATACATCATATCATCATTTTTTGGGCTATTTTCATGACATTATGAGCCTGAGAGACTGGAGAGATTGATGACTGAGTGAGGCCGAGGGTATGATTGTGAGGATTATTATGGGATCGGGTTGCACGCCACAGTAGACCATGTTGGCTTTACAAATATTATTACTATTATATGGATCGGGGTTGCCCGCCTGTAGCAGGCCTGGCTTATTATGGCACGTGAGTTGTCCGTGCGGATTCTGATATGATATTATAGCGCGTGAGTTGTCCGTGCAGCACGTGAATTGTCCGTGCAGATTATAGCGCTTGGGCTGTAGGAGCCCCTCCGGAGTCTGTACACACCCCCAGTGAGCGCAGGTACCTACTGAGTACGAGTACCGAGTGCCGAGTGGCTGGGAGGCATAAGTGATTGTGAGGTATGCCCGAGTGGCATGAGTGATTGTGAGGTATGCCCAAGTGGCATGAGTGACTGTGAGGTATGCCCGAGAGGCATGAGTGACTGTGAGGTTTGCCCGAGGGGCTGTATATGAGTGATGTTCTGCCCGAGGGGCTGTTTATGATTTTATCACTGAGTTGCATCACATTGGCATTCACACATGACATACATGTATAGAGATGTATTTTTCTCATGCTGTACAACATCACATCATTCATGATTTCTCACACATTTTTGACAGATGAGCATAGTGATGCATTTGTTTTACACGGGTTATCCGGAAGGAAAATGAAACATCTTATTTATTATTGAAAATATTTTGGGAGAAATTTATTATTTTCAAACTATTCATATTTTTGGCAACTTCGGCAAACGATTTGGATTTTCACTGATATATTTGAAAGGAAGAACTATTATTTTTGAAATCATGATTTGGCTGAGCATTTTATCTCTGAGTTACTTCTGGTATTATTTGCTTTATGTTGTTATGGACTGTTGTGGACTATTGGTTATGGACCCGACCTTGGTGGAAGCTTGTCACTACTTTCAACCTACGACTAGGTTTGTTACTTACTTAGTACATGGGGTCAGTTGTACTGATACTACACTTCTGCACATTGCGTGCAGATGTTGGCTGTTGTTGTTGCTGTGCTCGATGGTTGCGGGACTTGAAGATGTACCTGCATTCCTGTTGTAGCTGCCTCTTGTTCAGGTAGCCTTAAATTTATAAAAGCTCTGTTTATGTATTGTTCAAACAGACTATGTATTTATTTCATTTCCGCTTTGTATACTCTATTCTTAGAAACTCATGATTTGTACTACCAGTTCTTAGAGATTGTATATGATTAAGACCTTTATTCACTTAAATTGCTTTAATAGTTATTATTGGAATTGGATAGTTGGTAATTGGCTTACCTAATGGGTTGGGTTAGGTGTCATCACGACTAGTTGGATTTTGGGTCGTGATAGAATTTTGTCGGGCTTGCATGTTTGTGCAGTCGTGCCGCGTCGTGAGGTTCCCTACATGGCGTGCCCGTATAAACTTCTTCACTTCGATTTATTTTTTTACTTTTTAACATCCATACTTGGCCCTTGAACCCCGAACGCTATCGGTCTTTACTCTGTATCCTATTCTTCCTTGCGGATTCCCGATTTCTAAAGGAGTAGCGGCCCCTCTTGGCCGTTACAGAGTTCTTCTGCTCCCGAAATCGAAGGTCAACTGATTGAGGAGTTAGTAATTTAGTATTGATTCATGCAAAAATGCTGTTTTGAAGTCGGAGTAAGGAATTGTCTACCTCATCCCCGAGTTTAATTCATGAGAATTATACTTAAACTTCAAAGCTCTAACTTATTCATTCTAGTTTTAAACTTGCTTTCTATTGCGGAATCACATATTACAAGGAATACTACTCGTAACTAGAGTGCAAGTATAAATCATTGTCCATTAGTTTCAAACACAAATAAAATACAGTAGCTAGTGTGCAAAATGTAGCTAAAAACTAGTCTTTATACTCTACAATCAAAATGCAAAATACAAACGACACATATGAAAAGCACGAAATATCTTTTAATAACTATTACTATTACAATACACAATCAGATTAGAATCTTAAATTTATACATATAATGGTGTCACATTAATTGGTGGTATCACCTGAAATCTAAACCATTGGTTTACTACATTGATGGTACTCACACTAAAAATGTGCTACATAGTTGAAGAGGTCTCATTATTATTTTTCTTTTAAGAAAAAGATCAATCTAATTTTCCACACATCTCAGGAGATAACTTAGAGATAGAACACCCTTTGTTTTATTTTACAGAGTATACAATTAATTCACGCTCTACTTTTTAAAATTAAATATATCACCCATTAAATCATTAGTAAAATTAATGGAGGGAAACTTCTTCTTTATATTAGATCTTTTCGAAAATAAAATTCGAGTTATTTGTGGAATGCAACTTCATCTAAAATTAATATATAGATTCTTATAATTTAAATGAGATTACTATAATAATGAATTCCGTTAGCATGAAATATCAATTCTTTTTTATGGAAAAAGTCATGACAAATTTTATGCTGAAAGGAGTAGGAGATGCTATTCTGTAATATTTAGCACACTGAAGTTGGCACAGTAGTTCCTAGTCCTAGTCCTAGATAATAAAGAAAAGGGAAGTGTTATATTTTCAGGATTGAGATTCGTAAAACATGTTACTAGTAGATTGTTCATTACAATTTTACTAATTTGCCTACAAATTTCATCTCTAAAAGATAAATAAAAAAAAGTAATTTTTATAATTTATATGAAATTAACTCAATGATGAACTCCGTTAATATCGAAATATACTACTTTTTGTTGTAAAAGTCTTGACAATAAGGACAAAGAGCAATATTTTTAATAAAAACTTATTTATTACATTAAATCAATAAATACAAAATATATTATTTTTCATACAACTTATTATTTAATTAGGATTAAGTTAGATGTGTCAGAAGTTGCCACTTCGTCATAACAGTTTTATTAATCTGCCTATGAATTTAAAAATCCGAATATTGCAAAACAAATAATAGTAGTTTTGACGAAAATTGTAGTATATTTTTCTTTTCTTCTTTTGAAAAAAAGCTAAAAATGGCATATCCACGAAATTTAATGTCAAATCAGGGTAAATTCTTGAAGTCACACAATTTCCCAAAAATCCCATATAGTGACCTCACCTAAATATTTACATTTACAGCTCCCAAAAATCCTAATAGGAAAAAAGGTGCGACAGTCACCTTACCACCCACTGTTTTGTTCTCTTTGGTTTTCCCTCTTTATACTTCTTTTGTTGGGTAGAGTATTTTTCTTGTTATTCAATACCCACCGGCCGGCTTCTTAATTCCTATTTTTTCTTTAATCAAATATCGAATTTCATAATTTCTCTTTCTTTCTTGAACCCATTAACATGCTGAATTAGAATTGTGGGAAATTCAATGAAAGGCTGTTTCAACTGATCCATTGATCAGGTGAGTTGAATTTTCCATTATCTTTATATATGTGTGATCATGGGTTTCGTTCAGATTCTCTCTTTTGCTTCTTCTTTTTAATATTATATGGGTATTGGGAATTTTAGTGAATTTTGGATAGATTTTAAGGATTGATTAATTGGGTTCTGTTTTTGGATTGAAATGCCAACAAATTGATGTATTGAGAATTGGTATGTAAATGGAGATTGATTCAGATTTTCATCTGTTGGTTTTATTTTTTAGTTATTTTTTTTAATGGTGAATTGGTTGAGGTGATGACTGTTGACCCAGTTATGTTGACTTTGGGTCACCCGCGGAAATTCTTTTTATTAATCTGGTTTTGTCTGTAGCTTTTACATTAGTACAAACAGTAGATTTTCATTAAGATTTTAATCTGCTTGCTGATGTTAGATTAATTTAATTCCATTTTAGCATCTAAGGTTCATTCTGTGGATTCAATATTTGTTTATAACATTCTTGCACTGCCATTTATCCTGAAGATTCAGATTGTTTAGATTATTAAGTTTTATGTTTCAGTTGTGTAGTGGTAGAAGATGGCGACGTTAATTGCGAAACAACGACCATTGAGCAGTCAGAACGCCCCAAGAATGAGAAATCCGTCTAAGGTTTTTAGGAAGAGAAATTTTATCCTAACTTGTGATGAAGAAAATCACGGAAAGGACAATGCAGCATCGCTGCTCAACGTTACAGAGTTCCCTAATAAGAAACCAAAGCTTTGTTCTGATAATGTCATCCCCCGTGGCAGAAGAACTATGACAGAGCGTGTTGGTGTTGTAATCAGGAAAGGGGTTCCGGAGGATGCACGTTTATCGGGTGGATTGGAAGAGAGAATAAAAACAGCACAAAAGCCAAAGAAGAACATGATCACGTCACATCAGAGGACCAAGACAATAGCTACTGGAAAGGAATCCGATGACTCACGTAGTAGAATGCATCATCGTTCAGCAAAGAAGGATTCAAGTTTTTTAAGTTGGGATGACTTCATCAGTGATGATGAAGAAGACGAGGAGTGCAAAGAGGAAGAAGATGAAGAGTATTGTCCAGGACCCTTAACGAAATCTAAGATGCCACTTGATGAAGAGTATTGTCTAGGACCCTTAACGAAATCTCAGATGTCACTTGATGAAGAGTATTGTCCAGGACCCTTAACGAAATCTCAGATGCCACTTGATGAAGCTTTGAATAGTTTAAGAAACTCAGAAAAGCTTTGGAGAACTTCCAAGCAGGAAAAAGTTCTTAAAAATGGACCTATGAGAAATAAAAGGAATGATAAAGTGAAAGACGAGCCTCTCGAGTGCAGGGACAGACTTAAACTTTCTACCTCCACAAAAAGCATTCTTCTAAGTGGAAATCCGCAGAGGAAAGGGATGCCTGATAAAGTAAATCTAGAACAATCTCTAGGAACTTCAAGCAAGAAGATGACTCAAAAAGGAGATAATACAATGAACAAGGTGGAATATGGAACTGGAGAAAAATGGGGCGCGTGCAAGAAAAAACCAAGTTTGTCCAAGGTTGGAAAGAAAATGCCGGGCACTCAAGAAATTGAAGGCTCAGGGAATAAAAGGGTGCCTGCTAAATTAAATGGAGAAAAATGTCTAGGAACGTCACGCAAGAAGAAGATTCCTAAGACAATGGACAAGGTGGATGAAAGTGAAGACGAGTGGGATGTGTGCAAGGAAAAGCCAAGTCTGTCCAAGGATGGAAAAAAGACGCAGGAAATTCATGAAAAAGATGCAGAGAATAAAAGGATATCAGTAAGACGTGTTGCTGCCTCATTCAAGAGATACGGTCATGATTATTATGTTGGTGAGTGGGAAGATGATACTGAGGGGTATGAGGTTTTGCCAATAAGCAATGGACATCATATACCAAGTAACACAAGAAGCCAGAGAATTGATGTTTCACATGATCTGAAACCAAAAGATAGTCCAAAAGATATTAAAAAAAATTCAGTAAAGTTGTCTGCTTGTAGTTCATCGCCTTCCTCCTCGTCGTCCTCTGGTTCAAAAATTTCAAGAAGTGGAATAGATAGATCTACAAACATGAAGGTCAAGCTCTTTTTATTCATTCATCTTGTAGATTAAATGGAATTTCTTCTCCTTTTCTTTGAACTCTTTCAGATGATGACACTTCTCTGTTGAATCATATGCAGGTGAATTTTCAGCCTCCAAAGTGTCATCAATGCAGAAGAAGTGATAGAAGAACTGTTGTTCCTTGTATGAAGTGCAAGAAGAAATTATACTGTATCCAGTGCATCAGGGAATGGTAAATGTCCAATGTGTATCTCTTATCTTGGTGATTGTTCAAATGCTTAAAGATTTCCTTTTAGTATTGCATGAAATTTTAACACCATTTTAAGCTTCCTGCTAATTATTTTTGATGAACAGGTATCCTGAATTGGAAGAAGAGGAAGTTTCAGAGGTTTGTCCATATTGTCGTGGAAAATGTAATTGCAACCTGTGCTTACACTCAAGTGGCACACTTAAGGTTTGTCTTTTCCTTAAATCAAATAAAATGAGCTTGTCGCTTTATCTTCTACTTACGGCTGAATATTTCTTTCCTTGAAGACATCAAGAAGGGATCTCACCGATCGTGAAAAGATTGAGCATTTGCACTATTTGATTATCGAACTCCTCCCCTTTCTGAAAGAAATTCATCAGGAACAAATCCAGGAGATAGAGATGGAGTCTTCTATTCGTGGTATGTCTCTTAGTTTAAAAAAACAAAAGATTGAGTCCGACGAATTGTACATTGATACAGTTTTTTATCACAGGGGTATCTTCATCTTCAGTTGAAATTAAACAGTCACTTTATCAAAATGATGAGCGAGTTTACTGGTAATATACTTTTTTCCTGCTATTATGAAATGTTATGTTTGCAGTCCTTATTTTTGGAGGTTTTATACTTAATGATTTTATTGGCCTTGGAGCAGCAACAACTGTTCAACTTCAATAATCGATCTTCATCGAAGTTGCCCAAGTTGCTCATATGAGCTCTGTCTAAGTTGCTGCCAAGAGCTGCGGGAAGGCAAATTTCCGGGAAATAGTGATGAAGCAGTTTTCCAGTATTTAGACAGAGGCTATGATTACATGCACGGTGGAGATCCACTGCATGAAAATTTTCATAATATGGAAATTTCACAGGACCAGAAAAAACCAATTACTTGGGTTGCTAATTATGATGGTAATATCATGTGTGCTCCTGTTGAAATGGGTGGATGTGGAAATTGTATTTTAGATCTGAAGCATCTGTTGCCGAAAAACTGGATCTCAACTTTGCAAGCAAAAGCGGAAAGAATTCTGATCCAATGCAATTTTGCCCAGATAATTTCTCAGCCAATTTGCACAACTGATGACCCTGAACTGTTACACAAAGCGGCTTCTAGGGTTGGTTCAGATGATAACTGCTTGTATTCCCCTACTGCAAAGGACGCTATGAAGGATGATGCACTTTTACACTTTCGCAGACACTGGGCCAAGGGTGAACCGGTGATAGTACGAGATGTTCTTGAGCACACAAGCGGTTTAAGCTGGGAACCAATGGTTATGTGGCGTGCATTATGTGAGAGCACTGATTCAAAGATCCTTACAAGTATGTCAGAAGTAAAGGCTATCGACTGCCTGGCTGGTTGTCAGGTTCTTTCTCATATCTTCTGCATTTTCTACCTCGTGCACAGAATTAGTACTTACCATATTCCGCTTAATCCTTTCCTTTCTTTTCCTTTTGGCAATAAGTATTTTTTCTTCATATTAAAATAGTTGCTTCTTGAATAGCCTCAACTTGTTATTAGAATATAACTATCTGCCATTGTGCTAATGATTAAATTATGTAAAACTTTTGCAGGTTGAGATCAATACTCGAAAGTTTTTTAAAGGCTATACAGAGGGCAGAACATACAAAAATCTCTGGCCTGAAATGCTCAAACTTAAAGACTGGCCGCCATCTGACAAGTTTGAGGATCTCTTGTCTCGCCACTGTGATGAGTTTATCAGTGCTTTGCCATTCCAGGAGTACACAGATCCAAGGATAGGTATTCTGAATCTTGCCGTTAAATTACCAACAGGTGTCTTAAAACCTGACTTGGGTCCAAAGACATACATTGCGTATGGTATGACAAAAGAACTTGGAAGAGGGGATTCAGTGACAAAGCTTCACTGTGATATGTCAGATGCGGTATGGTTTCAACAGGACGTTTAGTTCCTTCATGTGTCTTTTTCACTTTATTTTCATATCGTTACCACCCCTTTGATTTATGTACTCTCTAGATCTAGTTATCACGCGGTCTGTCCGTGCTGGCTTGTGGAATAGCACTGCTTAATACTTCAAAATCACAATTTGGAGGATATTCCTTCAGATTACTTCCAAAATCTGGAACCTCGTCGACAAGGACCTTGGCAAGGTGTCTGAAAAGTATTAAATAGCTGTTTAAAAATGGGAATGAAAACTGACATTTAATTCCAAAATATAGCAACTTATTCAGCCAATCTTCTGCCTTATGTTGTCTAGTGAGACTCATTAACCTCATGGCTACTCTATAATAAGTTTGATATGAGAATGACCTACAGTACATGCTGATCCATATCCTACAATCCAGTTTTATGTTTAATCTCACATTATTTGGAGCTTTCTCGCTTCTCCCAGTTCTGGATTGTGTTAATGCATTACCTGCTATTAATTCCCTTTGTTACTTTTTCCGTGCTTATTTGATGACAAGCTGATGTTTTTGAAATTCGAAATGCTCAGATAAATATTTTGACACACACAGCAGAGATGGCTGTAAGTGATGAGCAGCAGTCTGCAATTGAGAGTTTGAAACAGAAGCATAGAGCTCAAGATGAAAGAGAGAGCCTCGAGCGCGATGGCAGTGGATATCCTATGAAGATATCTAGTGGGATCAGAAGGGAGGAGAAAACACCTGAGACGACTGGAGGTGCCTTGTGGGACATCTTCAGAAGGGAAGACGTACCCAAGTTGGAGGAGTATCTTTTAAAGCACGCAAAAGAATTTAGGCACACTTACTGTTGTCCTGTTGATCAGGTTTTTCACCCGATCCACGATCAAACCTTCTACTTAACTTTGGAGCACAAGAGAAAACTAAAGGAAGAATTTGGTAAGTAATTTACCTTGCTCTTTATCTTTGCTCAAGAATCAGAGAAACACATTTTTGTAAATAAACCTACGATGTCAATTTTTAATATTTTAGGGATTGAGCCTTGGACCTTTGAGCAAAGACTTGGAGAGGCAGTTTTCATTCCTGCAGGATGCCCTCACCAAGTGCGTAATCTCAAGGTAAAAATTCATATTTCCCTACTAGTTTTATTTTCCATGAAAATCCAGAAGTTCCTCAAGTAACCATATCGTTTTCAACTTTCCAGTCGTGTACCAAAGTTGCTGCCGATTTTGTTTCTCCTGAAAACATTCAAGAATGCCTCCGCCTCACAGCGGAGTTTAGGAAATTGCCAAGAGGCCACAAGGTCAGAGAAGACAAACTAGAGGTACCATATCAAAATGCTTTATCTTAATCTGGCGGTTAAGCCTCCATTGTCTACTAACTTATTTCATCCTTTGATGGAACAGATAAAGAAAATGATTATTCATGCAATCAACCAAGTTGTCACAGATTTGGAGCAGCTTACATACATAGTTTAGAGAATTAGCAGTATAAACTTTTGCCTTTTGCTTAACAATTTTCTTTAGCAGCAGTAGCAATCTGTCAACAGTTGGTATTGCTGCTGCTAATGGCCTCGAGTGTTCTTTTAGCTGTTAGGCCATGGACAATTATGATACACATCTCTTGCAGCTTAGGTCCTCTTCACCATTGTTGCATGTAGAAGATAAATGTTAAAGGGACATTCTTTTTTCTATCATACTCCTGCAATAAAGGCAGTTGTTGACTCCTGCAATAAAGGCAGCTTAGTGCGTAGCGGGAGCTTAGTTGAGCCGAGGGTCTTTCGGAAACAGCCTCTCTACTCCCTCGGGGTAGGGGTAAGGTCTGCGTACACACTACCCTCCCCAAACCCCACTAGTGGGATTTCACTGGGTCGTTGTTGTTGTTGACTCTTGCAATAAAGGCAGCATAGTGCATAGCGGGAGCTTAGTGCACCGGACTGCTCTTTACTCGTGCAATAAAGGCAGCTTCTCCGGAATAGTGAAGAGCAGCGTAGTATAACCAATTTTTTAACGTGTATATAACTGTTTTATGGAATATAATATGAAATTTCATGCAAATACTCTTTCTAGTAGTGCTCAAGTTATCTCTTTTAGGAATTGTTAAACTACGACGTGTTTAGCTATATCAAACAATAGGGTGTGAAACCAAACAAGTATATCAACAGTACTAAGTTTGCTAAGAGGATTTGCTATTTAGTTGGTAGAATTTTTTTAAGGGAAAAGGACACTAAGTACAAAATAATTCCTGGATAGAACAAATGTACTAAAAGAGAAGAATAAACCATTTCAACAAATATTCTCAACGTTCTGAATCCACATCACGTGTTCTAAATTATGAAAATCGACCATTGAATTGCTATGAGTCAATTTAGATATATTAGGCTTTGTAGCTATAACTCAATTATAGTTATTTTATCCATAAGTGCCTACTATAAACTAAGTCTGAACTCTGAAGCATCATGTGAATTGTGGTTCTAAAATTGGTCAAAATTTAAAATTACAAGTGGTAAGGTTTCCGATATCACTTTCAATTTCTCTCCTAATACGAATAATATATTTTTTATATCAAGTGGAGTCCAAACAAGTCATAGCAATAAAGATAAAATGTGGATGTTAAAATAAAATAGTTTTCAAGTTAAGAATTATCTCATTCTTTTTGGAATATGCTAAAAAAGAAAGAATGTCGCAAAATATGAGAACATCTAAGTATTTTCGGTTTCACCCCATGTGCAAGCAACTAAAGTTAACTCACTTGATCTTTGCAGATGATCTTATGATCTTCTGAAAAGGCAATCTGGCATCACTTAATAGGGTGGTAGAAGCTTTGAATCACTTTAGTGAGGCATCATGATTAATTGCTAACCAAGACAAGATAAATCCAATATTTTCATTGCTAGGGTGGATGACTTAACAAAGGAGCAGTTATTAGCAAAAACAGGTTTTACTCAAGGTTCCTTCCTAACTAGATATCTTGGACTTCCCCTTTCATCTAAGAAATGGAATAAATTGGATTGATGTCAGTTGGTAGACAGAATAACCAGCAGGATAAAAACTTGATACTCTAAGCAACTGTCATATGCAGGCAGATTGCAGGTGGTAAATTCTGTGATGTTCTCCATCTACAACTTCTGAAGCTCTGTATTCATCCTACCTCAGGTTGTGGTAAAAAAGGTTGACAACATATGTAGGGACTACCTTTGGGGGAGTATTGAAAACAAGAGGAAACTGGCCTTAGTGGTATGGGAAAGAGTATGTTTTCCTAAGAAATTTGGTGGGCTGAATGTTAAAGGAAGTAAACTATGGAATGTGGCATCAGTGGGGAAATTATTATGGCAGCTACTCAATAACAAAGAAGCTCTATGGGTGAAGTGGGTGCACGGACTGTATATGAAAACTGATACTAACATTTGGACTCATAAGATGCCAACTGATTGTAGTTGGTATTGAAAGAAGATTAACTCTTTAAAGGAGGACATGAATAGATGGTATGAACAAGGAGTGTACAACTTGGGAAAGGGTGGTGGTTACTCAATAACTAGGAGTTATATTGCACTGCTAGGGGAAATGCAAAGACTGCATATAGCAAATTTGATATGGAGTAGTGTAGCACAGCCAAAACAAAGGTTTTTTGTGTGGCCGAGAGCTCAAAGGAGACTACTAACAAAGAAAAGGCTGGTGAAGTTGCAGATTCATGAAGACAATGTGGAGTGTTGTTTATGTGATGAATAAAAAACTGAAACAAGTCAGCATTTATTTGTAGAATACAACTGGATAAAGAATGTTCGTGCTGAGATGCTGAGATGGCTTGGTGTACAATTGCAAGAAGGAGACATAGCGAGCACAATGAATAACATCAAAAAGAAGAAATGGAAACAGTTAAAGAAAGAAAGAGTTGCATCAACAATGGGAGTTGACTTCTATCATATATGAAAGGCAAGAAATTGAAAGAACTTTAAAGGAGCTAATGTAAATAGTGCAGATACTACAAAACAGATTAAGCAGGAAACATTAGTTAGATTAAGTAATATTCATAAGTCAAGGCAAATAGCTGTAGGGAATTCTTGAGGAATATCATTGATGTATAGATAGTGTTGAGATGGAGCATTCATAGAACCTTTGAGGAGGTGATTATGATGTAAAATCCTCAATATGTGTAATCATTTGGTTGATCAATGGTAATATTCACAATGTTACCAAAAAAAAAAGTATTTATTAGGCATGATGCTTAAGATTTTTTTTTAAAAAAATTATGGTCTAAAACACGTCCTAATGTGCATTTGTGTAGCTAAAACTCGTTAAAAGCAAACTGATATTTAAAGTTAGATCGTTTTGAAAATAGAAATTTATTATTCATTGAGATTGGGAAAAAAAAAAGTATGATACAGAAAATGGGACGAAGAAAATGCCTATTACGTAAATATTTGCCAGGTATTCCAGCTCAAGGCATGCGATAGCTTAGAGACGAAAGTCCAATTCAGGAAAAGTTAGGGCCATGATACCAGGCCAAATATGGCATGGTGAAAATAGCATTGGTTAGTCCGTTTTTGGACTAGTAATTAAAAAAAAAATAACACTTGCAAATTTATTAAAAAATAGCCAATATTATTTTGCTATAGTACGGAAAGTTCCGGCATAATATACTGGAGATTGATGCACATATGTATGAAATTCCAGCATATTATGCTGGAACTCCAGCACACAAAAAGTTCTAGCATAATATACTGAAAATTGGAACACATATGTATAAACTTAAATATGCTGGACCAGTATATTGCTGGAACTCCAGTATATTATACTGGAACACAAGTATATTATGCTAGAACACAAGTATATTATACTGGAACACAAGTATATTATGATGTAACTCCAAATGTAAAAAATTCGAACTCCAGTATATTATGCTGGAATATTTTCCGAATTTTGAATAATGTTTTCGTTCAAATTTATCTTTACATGAAAAGTGACTAAATTTCAATTACTTTTGAAACTTTAGCTATTTTTCAATTACCACTTATAAATCTAACTATTTTTTAATTCCACCCCAAATATCAAACAACCATAGGGCTATCTGTTCAAGGAAAAGGACAGAGTTACCTATGGACCAACATCAATCACCACTGATGGACCTACATCAATCCGTTTATTTTGAAAATTAATTTTTTTAAAATTATTTTTGATGACAGCAGATTGTGTTTAACTAATTAATTTAAAAAATACTTTTGAGTATCAATTAGTATCTGGTCACGCTTTTAAATAGCATTTTTAAGTGTATTTTTCTGAAGTACCTTTTTTTGCTTCTATAAACCGATCCTTCTGGAAGCTTAGCCAAACATCTTTAACTTTCAAAAAAAAAAATACTTTTAGAAACAAAAAAAAATGTATTTGGTCAAACTGGCGATTAGTTCAATTACACGTGACAAGTCTTAGTGCCCGTTTGGCCATGAAATTGTTTTCGCTTATTTTCGAAAATTTTTTACTTATTTTCGAAATCAGTATTTGGCCATAAAATTTTCAATTTTCACTTGAAAATAAATTTTGAAATTTTTCGAAAAATTTAAAAAACTCTAAAAAAGCTGTTTTTCGAAATTTTTACTCAGATCACTCACAAAAATTCAAAAACAACCCAAAATTATATTTATGTTCAAACACAACTCTAATTTTCAAATACTATATTTACTAGAAAAAAAATTCATTTTTTTTGAAATTTTACAATTGTTATGTCCAAACGCCCACTTAATATGTAAAGTAGTATGTAAGATTATGTTACTCTGGTAAGACACCATCATCGTCTCATCAACAAGACTACAAGTGTGGCGTACAGCAGAAGAAATAAGGAGATGAAGTATTTCTTTTCATTTGTTTAATTGATGGCTAAAGCCAACAATATAAATATTAATTAAAGGTACTAGATATTTGGTGAACTAATCAAGATATCTCAAGAGAACTCTAACACTTTAAAAAAAATAAAGAGTATCAATCAGCAAGCGTTAACAAATTGTCACTATCACCAACAACCTCTATTACTAGCCTCTAGCGCACTGTAACACTATCAACCACCATCAACGCTAATGCGTACATAGGTTGAGTTGGTTCGAATTTTTTAATTAACAAACTAAATTAATTATATCGGATTATTAAATTTAAAGACCAAACCAAACTAATCAAAGTCGGGGTTTTAAATCTCGGATATTTTGGATTTTTGGGTTGTTTCGGTTTTTCTTTCCATAAAGTCTTCGTAGCACAAAACATAAAATTTATTCTAAAAATATTTCTTTAATCCTAGTAAGACAGAACTATATAAGGTATTTTTTAATAAAATAATATAAATATGAGATGATTCATGGCATTGTACTAAAATATCCAAAATAAAGATGAGAAAATCGCATAAAATAAATATTATTAATAAGCTATAATAAAAACAAACATAATTTAAAATTACTAATAAGTTGCTAAAATAAGTACAACTAATAAATACTACTCCCTCTGCTTCAATTTATGTGAACATGTTTGTCTGAGCACGAAGTTTAAGAAAAAATAAAAACTTTTGAAATTTGTGGTCCTAAACAATTCAAAAAGGGGCAAAGAGTATTTGTGTGGTTATAAAAGCTTCTCATTAACGATAGAATTGTAAGTTTAAGCAAAATTATTTCCAAATTTAAAAAGGGGTCATTCTTTTTTAAACGGATTAAAAAGAAAATATGTTCATATAAACTGGAACGAATGTAGTATTATTTATGACTAAACACTAAAAGAAAAATAAGTTATGTTCTAAGCCATGAAAAAACTAAAAAATAGATATCCAACATTATTTTCATTCATAGTACAATTGAATTGAATTGAATATCTTTTATTACCCTTAGTAGATTTGATTTTGGTTTAATTTAGGATTTATTTAGAATATCTAACATAGAATTAAAAGATTCCAAATCCAAACCCACAAATATTAAAAATAAATTTTGCAAGAACTAAACCCATTATAGCACAAGTGTTTTTGAAAACCAAACTAATAGCCAAATTCTTTAACAAACAATTTCAAAACCAAATGCAAACATTAGAAGAGCAAGTCAAATAAGAAAAGATACAGATGGTACTAACACAAAACAACTTACCATACAAGAATAAGCATGCCAATTCCTTCAAACACAAGTTTCATTGATCTTTTCATCCTTTTTGTGATCAACTTCTTCACAAAAATAGATTCATGTCTCATACATAGTTTCCATATATAGAGAAGATCTTAAGTGAAATTTCGCTGAGTTAGTTATTATTGTTGAGCCAATTTACTCTTAATTTTAGATTCATATTCTCTCTTCTCCATAGTGAGTAGAGCCACAATGGCAAACCAAAAGGCATTCACCCTTTTTATAGGGGGGAAAGGTAGATGTATTAGGGTTGGCAAACACTGTAAATGACTGGCTTGCCCTTTTCCTTAAGGAACAAGAAAGGTTGATCACCGGATGTTTCGGCTTTTAATGTGGGATTTGGTAACCAACTATTAAACTCCCACAGAATATTTCTAACTTGCTGGGGTACTAGTACTTGAATTTTTTATATTAAAAATCTATATATAATTATAAAGCAGGGCTTTTTACCAATGACGTGGCACATGCCATTGAACAGGAATGACATTTATCTAATTTATCAACTTTTTGAGGTTTTTTCCTTATTTTTAGGATTCATTCATACCCGAAAAGCTGCAACATTCACAGTTCCCTGAGCCGTTTCAAACCGGCACGTTTCAAAGCAAATACCCCAAACCGTTTCAAACAAGCACGTTTCAAAGCAATTATTTCACCGCTTCAATTGCAAGCACTTAAAGCCAAAAAAAAAAAAACAACAAAGCGGATTCAATTCCAATGGTGCTTCATTATTTCCATTACCATCTTAATCGGCAACTATCAATCCCTATTTTTCGATAAAGTATGTCTCAGGCTCGGGCACACACAGATGATTACGAATCCCTTACTGATCGACATGAATAATTTTTTCCACTGCCCTAATCCTAATCCCCTCTTTCATATACAATTTTCTTGGTTTATATACGTATGATAATTGAAACTCATGAATTGAATATTGTTTGTTACTCTTTTGAATTGTGCAGTATTATGATTACATCCACTTCCAGTATCCAAAAAAAATATTCTGGTTTTCTCTTAAATATTTCTCAGTTAATATAAAGATAAGGCTAACGAGAGTTATAATAGTATGGTTGAGGAAACATAATCAAGATTGTGGGTTATTATAACTAAGTTTGTTTTGCAGATATCATTAGAATGGTAAAGATTGTTCTGATATTATTGTTTGACACACTTGTGGTGTTGCTGGAAGAGCAACTGTCACTACCAATACTTCAATTATTAATGCAGGAGATGGTCCTAGACAGCATCCAACTCAGGTTTGCGCCTCTTGTAAAATAATTACTCTAACAGACTGTTTCAATTATTGGAGCGACAAGCTAACAAAGCATTGGAATTCTGAGAAAATTTATCCTCTTCTTCTTCCTTTCCTTTTTGGCCTTGACATTGTTAGTTTTGAGAGTGAGATTTATGTTAAGAAAAAAAGAAGAGTGCAAAAAGAAAGTGTTTGCATTGGTATTTGCACCATTTATGGGTTCTGTAATTGTACTGAAAGTACGCTTAGTGTGAATTGCACAGACATAATTTTTCAGTTTCTATGGATTTTCATGTCCAACTAAGATGTCAATTTTACGAAATTTAGCACCCGTGTGTTTCTCTTTTTATTGTTTCTAATTACATTGGAGGTTAGAGCTTGAATCTTGGACTGTTAAGATGGTCGTAATAATTGTTCAAATTGGTGTCTGTCTCCACTTCAAGGTCCAAATAATAGGGAATAAGAAAGAAAGTTTAAAAAGAAAAGTGAGCAACTGCATTTTGATGGATGAATTATAGAAATAATATTTTCTTGCTTCAATGAAAGAGGCATTCTTTTTTTGCTCTTCCTCCGTAAAAATAACATTTCTTCTGCTCTATCTTTGTTTGTTATTCATCTTTGATTTTGCTTTAGCCAAATACAACTGCACATATAAAATCTGTGAATTGATCAATCTCCAAATCTATTTAAGAGGCTTCCTTAGTTGTTGTTAGGAAAAAGAATAAGAAAGATGAAAAGGTTTAAACTTGTGTTTTGTTGAGATGGATATTATTTTTTGTAATATAAATACAATTTATTGTTGAATGACAGTCTTTGTCTTCAAATATATGAATGCTTAGATACACCAGAGGGATGCTTATTAATTGCTTTCATAATTAGAAAGTCAAGACAACTTCAGAAACTAAATAATGGAGTTTTTATTTGGGTTGCAGATGTTTTTTAACTTCCAATGGCCCTCAACTTAAGATGTTTTCATAGAGTATAGAATGATTTAGTTTGGGTTTAGTGGGAGGATTAAATATGAGTCAATTGATTTTCATGATCTGGAAAACTACTTCGCTGGCCAGTATAACAGTGTTTGAATTTCCAGCAGTAAATTATTTGGGCTAAAACATGATTTATTAATTGATTTTTATAAATAAGTTTGTTTGAGAAATTCCATGTTGCTTATAACTGAAAATTAATTTTGGCATGATTTTCTTCTGATTCTGATAGAGTTTACTGTTTTAATCGAGATGAAGCCTTTAGTGTTCTTCAAGGTGTTGGGACTATTGATTTTTCAAGAGTGGAGAAGTTTGGCCTTTACGGTCATTAGTAATGTTTTTTTGTTATTCAAATTGTAAATGTGTGTATGAGATCATTTCCTCTTTGTCATATAGTGAGATTACATAATCGAAAGAACATATATACTTTCTGTTCTGTAACTAGCATTTGGAAGTAAAAGATTTTTTTTGAGTATTGTGCAATACGTATAAAGCAAGTAAAAGAGTTATTCAGTCATTTTTTTAAAACAAGATATCAAATCGTCGATGTAGCATTGTATCCTTCTTCGAAATTGAACATGCGGTTTCTAGAAAGTTATTTCTTCAAACAGAAAGATTAGGTTGTATATCTATTTTCGCTTTTTCTGTTTTTCTTTATCTAGGTGAAAAGTTGTCTCAATAAAAAACTTTGCGCACAGAAACTCATCAATATGGGAATTTCTTCAGACACCATTAGAAGAATTCTAAGACCATCTGGCCAAGTTGGGAGAAAGTTCCAAGACGTTTCAACGAAGTTCAGTTCATGAGACCGCAGCGCAGCGGAGTGGAGCAGCCGTGACACGAAGTTCCTTACCTTAGCTGGATCTCGCTGTTGCCACCTAAACGGTAGGTAGGCGGCGGATGTGTGACATTTGGAGTTGTCGTTATCTCCAACCAAGCCGTTTCTCTTCCTATAAAAATTAGAGCTTCCTTGAAGTTAGATCAAGACAACATGCCGAACTTCAGATTTAGACAAAAGAAGAATCAGTTTACAATTAATGATGTCATAATTTGATTTTGTTATGGATTTGATTGTACTGATGAAATTATCAAAGTGTAAGGAGGAGTCATCCACTCTTCAAATAGTCATCTGTATACAACATTTCATTAGATTGGTGTACATCAATTTACGCTATGTAAGTGAAGCAAAGGTTTATGTCCTCCTCCGGGTTGCTGTTAACTTTAATATATACAGGTTGAGGTCATGCCTAACCTCTCCATCATAATGATGGATTTTTGATTTTTTTAAAAAAATGAAAAAAAAAAGATTTTGTGGGAGGAATTCTCTAACATAATGTGATGTGAATAAAAAAATAAAATCAAATGATAAAAATATAGAGAAAGGAAAATATGCATTAGAGGATGCATAATCATGTAGGTTTGAGAGAGTAGACAACAGATCGAAGTGCCGTCAATTAAAGATAGGTTTGGGTGATGAAACTGAATAAACAATACGAGGAAACTAAACCGATATATTTTCCAATTTCGAGGCTTTGATCTTTTATTTGATTGTTAAGATATCATTGTTAACGGGGAATAAATTTCTTGGCTTATTTCTTGAGAATGCATTATCTCTCATTTGGCCGATGTTGAGTTGTTGAGCTGGGTTCTCTTTCCCATTTGGTAGCAACCTTGAGAATATAATTAGAAGAATTGATAGGGTTGCTGTTGGAGCATACAAAAGACAAAATTGATCGAAAAGTAAAGATTGATTTTTCTTTTATAAATTTTTTAACAATAATTATTTAGTCATATTTGATTTTCTTTAATAATCGCGCGTAGCGCGAACAAATTCACTAGTTAAAAATATTAGGAAAGTGTCAAACAGTTAACTATCTTGTTGTTTAATTACTAGGTAATTAATTACGAGAAAACGGAGAAAATATTTTATGGAAAATTTTTCCTTCCAAATTAAATCTTGCATTTCTTTTAGATTTATTTTCCTTTCAAACAATCACATTTAGACCTTTTTCTCTTTACTTTGTTACTTGTGATTTTTCAACATGCTAACATTAACGGTACATATGTTTAAAAATAAGTTTTATATTATATAAAATTATAATTTAAGTTACTTTCTTAATATTTAGTACTTCAAAAACAAGTAAAATTTTAATTATTAAATACTACTTATTACCTAGTATTTAGGAGTTTGAAATCAACTAAAATTATTCCGATATAATTCTATGCTAGATAGTATCTTCTTCTTAACACGGACAAAAGTTAGTAAGAAAATATAAGAGAATATGAAGAAGTAGAAGGTAAGTTTCTTTTCCTTGTATTTACCGTACAAAACCAATTTTGCTTCTTTATTTTCCTTTTCATACAAAACTATTTGCTTGGTTCTTAAATTATATTTCTTTATAAGCTTCAATTTTGCTACGGCAAGTACTTCTAAAGAAAATTTTTAGCATTTAAAAGTTGAATTAAATCAATTTGAAGATCATTCAATAACTTTTAATATTGTATACATTGACGTTTGAAAAATCATAATACAAATTGAATGTTACCTACCTTACTTTGCACAAAATATTGTCAACTATTTTACATTTTAAAAGTGGGCAAATTTACCTAGCTATACTATAATAGAAACTAATCTACCACTTTTATATAGGTTCGTACTTAATTAAATTTTATATCCATATTTACCATTTAAGTACAAAACCATAAATAAAAAAAATAGAAGATTCCCTAAATTTATTTTTGAGCCGAGCGTTTTTCGGAAACAGTCTCTCTATCTTCATAGGTAGGGGTAAAGTCTACGTGCACACTACCCTCCCTAGTCCCCACTTCTGGGATTCCACCGGAATGTTGTTGTTATTCTTGTTGAGAAGATTCCCTAAATTTAGCATCTCATTCTCTCTCTTTCACCAACCCCCTCCTAAAAATTCGAATTTCATCTATTTTTCAAAAATAATTCATATCTCATTCTCTCTCCCTCGTACTTATCATCCAAAATCGGTGCTTCTCACAATGTAAGCAAAAATGGCAAAAAGTACAAAGGCCACCTAAGCTTGCATCCATTTGTCAAGCCGGTTAATAAACTCTTGATTTTTCATTTTAACGCATCAACTTAACAAATTGAATACTAATAAACACTTTGGACTAAGTGTGTGCCTCAATTGAGGTGACTTGGATAATATATCACATGCTCAACAATAATAATAACAACAATAACAATCCAGTATAATCTTACTAGTGGGGTCTGAGGAGGGTAGTGTGTACGCAGACCTTACCCCTACCCTGGGGTAGAGAGGTTGTTTCCGATAGACCCTCATCTCACTCCCTCCAAGAACTTCCCACATTTCTCTTTGGGTGACTCGAACTCACAACCTCTTGGTTGGAAGTGGAGGATATTTATCACTAGAGCAACACACTCTTGTCAATATATCACATGCTTAGCTTTTTATTATTTGACACATGTAATTTATGGTCCCATGTCTTTTAAAAATTAATTTTACTAGTAAATTTAGAAATTTTTGTCCTTTCCACTCCACTCCTTCCCCTTCACTGTAGCTACCTCCACAACCACCCCCTCAACTGTCTCATCTTCACCATCTCCCTCAACTGTAAATTCTCAATAGACACACAACACATAATACCATCTTACTACCACTTTCCGCTATAAAACTGCTCGACGAAGAGGAATAAAATGATAAACTAGAAAAAAATCAATGGCCGATAAAAAAGGACTCCCGATCAGAAACAAACTAAAATATTCTCATCTCTGATTTTTTATTAAGAGAGATGGGTTTTTTGAATTTTTTCTTAGTGAGCATTGTAAGACGAAGGTGACGATCTTTTTTTTTTTTTTTAAAGCTTTGTGAAAGCATGAATGGTGATTTTCTGTATTTGAGACAAAGATTATTTAACGAGTGCAGTTTTGCACGAACGATGAAGAATTTGCGATGGAGCATTTTCTGGGTTTGATTTGATAAATAGGAAAAAAAGAGGAAAGCAAGAAGAAGCGAAATGAAGGGGTTGGGAGTGGAATCAAGACGGGAAGAAAGGGGAAGATGAAGAAAGTGAATTGTTTCTTTCTTCTTTTTTTGAACCTTTTTCTTTTCATTATTTATTTCAATCCTTTCTTTATAAATGAAGATTATCACTTTCACGCTCCTTAGAAAATTGGACTACACGTACCTTAGCCACATTATCTAATTAAAGGCCACATAAGCATGGTCAATGTTCATAAGGGTTTATTAGTATTCAGTTCATCAAGTATAGGTGCTAAACTGGGAAAGGTCTAAGTTTATATATCGGGATGACAAACAGGTGCAAGTATAAGTGGCCCTTAGGCCATTTCGCCATAAAAAAGGCAAAAAGTACAAAGGCCACCTAAACTTGCATCCATTTGTCAAGCTTGTAAATAAACTCTTGGGTTGTTTATTTTAACACCTCAACTTAACAAATTTAATACTAATAAACAACTTGGAGTGAGCGTGTACCTCAATTGCGGTGACTTGGATAATATGTTTGATGCTTAACTTTTTATTATTTGTCACATATAATTTGTGGTCCTACATCTTTTAAAAATAAATTTACTAGTAAATTTAAAAGTTTTTGTCCTTTCTACTCCACGCCTTCCCCTTCACCGCAACTACCTCCACCAGCACCCCCTCTACTGCCTCATCTCCACCATCTCCCTCAACTATAAATTCTCAATAGACACACAACACATAATACCATCTTACTACCACTTTTCTCTATAAAACTGCTCGACGAAGAAGAATAAAAAGATAAACTAGCAAAAAATCAATTGCCGATAAAAAGGACCCTCGATAGGAAACAGACAAAAATATTCTCATCTCTAATCTTTTATCAATAGATATGGTTTTTTGATTTTTTTCTTGGTGAGCATTGTAAGACGAAGATGGCGATTTTGTATGTTTTTTTCTGAAGTTTTATGAAAGCATTAATGGTGATTTTCTGTATTTGAGACGAAGATGATTTAACGAATGTAGTTTTGCGTGAAGGTTGAAGGATTTGTGATGGAGCATTTTCTGGGTTTGATTTGATAGATAGGGGAAAAAGGAGAAATCAAGAGGAAGCGGAATGAAGGGGTTAGGAGTGAACTCGGGATGGGAAGAAGGGGGAAGATGAAGAAAGTGAATTGTTTCTTTCTTCTTTTTTTGAACCTTTTTCTTTTTATTTTTTTATTTCAATCATTTCTTTATAAATAAAAGTTTACCACTTTCACGCTCCTTAGAAAATTGGACTACACACACCTTAGCCACATCATCTAAGTAAAGGCTACGTAAGCATGGTCAATGGTTAAAGGGGTTTAATAGTATTCAGTTCATCAAGTAATAGGTGTTAAACTGGGAAAAATCTAAGTGTAATGACCTGACCGGTCATTTTGATCTCTAGCGTATTGATCGACAGTTTGAGTCCATAAGCAGCTTCACTTCGGGTATTATGACTTGTACGCATGGTTAGAATTGAATTTCGGAAAGTTTGGAGTTGATTTGGAAAGAGAATTCTAATTTCGGAAGCCTTAAGTTGGAGGAATTGACTAAAGTATGGTTTTTGAGTCAACGATCTCGGAACAGAGATTTGAAGGTTCCAACAGGTTCGTATGATGATATTGGACTTGGGCGTATGTCCGGATCGTATTTTGGATGATCCAGGAGTGTTTCGGCACCTATTGTAGAAGTTGGCATTTTGGAAGATTTTCATAAATTTGGGTTGAAGTGTATTTCAATATTATCGATGTACGTTTGGATTTTCAAGTCTGGAAATAGCTCTGTATGGTGAGTTTGGTATTAGGAGCGCAACCGAAAGTGGATTCGGAGGTCTGTAGGTCATTTTGGGGTCATTTGGCGGAAGTTACAAATCTGAAGGTTTATGAGAAGTTTGACCGGGAGTAGACTTTTTGATATTGGGGTCGGAATCCGATTTTGGGAGTTGGAGTAGGTCTGTAATGTCGAATGTGACATGTGTGCAAAATTTTAGATCAATCAAACGTGATTTGATGGTTTTTGACATCGAATGTAGAAGTTTGAAGTTCTAAAGTTTATTAAGTTTGAATTGGGGCGCGATTCATGATTTTGATGTGATTTGAGACCTCGATCAGGTCTGTGTTATGTTATGGGACTGGTTTGTGTGATTTGGACGGGGTCCTGGAGGCCTCAGGTGTGTTTCAGGATAGTTTCGGATCATTTAACGTTGTTTTGGACTGTTGTTGCTGGTGTCTGATGTCCTTCTTTGTGAACGCGAAGGAAGTCCCGCGTTCGCGTAAAGAAAATTGTGAGGTTGTTGGGTTGGCCTTTGCGAACGCGAGCAAGTGGACGCGAACGCATAGAAGGGAATGCGAACACAAGGGGTCTGGGAAGCTGGCCTTCGCGAACGCGTTCAGAGTGTCGCGAACGCAAAGAGAGATTTATGGGCGTGAGGTTGTTGAGCCACGCGAACGCGAGGGATGTGCTGCGTTCGCGAAGAAGGGACGCCTGGGCAGTGAGGTTTTTAAAAGATGGAATTTGGCCATTTTCCTCCATTTTTCATTTGGTTGGGCGATTTTTGGAGCTCTTATAAGGGAGATTTTTGTCATCTATGTCAGGCCTCTAAATAAACTCTTGGGATTTTCATTTTAACACCTCAACTTAACAAATTGAATACTAATAAACACTTTGGACTGAGCATGTTCCTTAACTGCGGTGACTTGGATAATATGTCAGATTTTAAGTCTTTTGTTATTTGACACATGTAATTTATGGTCCCACGTCTTTTTAAAATTAATTTTACTAGTAAATTTAGAAGTTTTGGATTTTTTCTTGGTGAGTAAGACGAAAGTAGCGATCTTGTATTTTTTTTTCTGAAGCTTTGTGAAAGCGTGAATGGTGATTTTCTCTATGTGAGATGAAGATGACTTAACAAGTGCAGTTTTGCATGAAGGATGAAGGATTTTCAATGGAGCATTTTCTGTGTTTGATTTGATAGATAGGAGGACAAAAAGGAAAGCAAGAAGAAGCAAAAGGAAGGGGTTGGGAGTGGACTTCGGGCGGGATGAAAAGAGAAGATGAAGAAAATCAACACTTTCTATCATCTTTTTTGTACCTTTTTCTTTTCATTTTTTTATTTCAATCCTTTCTTTATAAATGAATATTACCATTTTCATGCTCCTTACAAATTTAGACTACACGTACATTAGCCACATTATCTAATTAAAGGCCACGTAAGCATGGTCAATGTTCATAAGGGTTTATTAATATTCAGTTCATCAAGTATAGGTGCTAAACTGGGAAAGGTCTAAGTTTATATACCAGGATGACAAACAGGTGCAAGTATAAGTGGCCCTTAGGCCAGTTTGCCATAAAAAGGCAAAAAGTACAAAGGCCACCTAAACTTGCATCCATTTGTCAAACCTCTAAATAAACTCTTGGGATTAAGATGATTTAACAAGTGCAGTTTTGCGTGAAGGATGAAGGATTTTCAATGGAGCATTTTCTGGGTTTAATTTGATAGATAGGAAAAAAAAAGGGAAAGCAAGAAGAAGCAAAAGGAAGGGGTTGTGAGTGGACTCCGGGCGGGATGAAAGGAGAAGATGAAGAAAGTAAATTGTTTCTATCATCTTTTTTGAACCTTTTTCTTTTCATTTTTTTATTTCACTCCTTTCTTTATAAATGAATATTACCACTTTCACGCTCCTTACAAATTTGGACTACACGCACCTAAGCCACATTATCTAATTAAAGGCCACGTAAACATGATCAATGTTCAAAGGGGTTTATTAATATTTAGTTCATAGAATATAGATGATAAACTAGGAAAGGTCTAAGTTTATATACCGGGATGACAAACAGGTGCAAGTATAAGTGGCCCTTAAGCCATTTCGCTTTAAAAAGGCAAAAAGTACAAAGGCTATCTAAACTTGCATCCATTTGTCAAGCCGATAAATAAACTCTTGGGTTTTTCACTTTAACACCTCAACTTAGCAAATTAAATTCTAATAAACACTTTGGAGTGAGCATGTGCCTCAATTGCGGTGACTTGGATAATATGTCAGATTTTAAGCCTTTTGTTATTTGACACGTGTAATTTATGATCCCACGTCTTTTTAAAATTAATTTTACTAGTAAATTTAGAAGTTTTGGATTTTTTCTTGGTGAGTAAGACGAAAGTAGCGATCTTGTATTTTTTTCTGAAGCTTTGTGAAAGTGTGAATGGTGATTTTCTGTATGTGAGATGAAGATGATTTAACAAGTGCAGTATTGCGTGAAGGATGAAGGATTTTCAATGGAGCATTTTCTGTGTTTGATTTGATAGATAGGGAAAAATGGGAAAAGCGAGAAGAAGCAAAAGGAAGGGGTTAGGAGTGGACTACGGGCGGGATGAAAGGAAAAGATGAAGAAAGTAAATTTTTTCTATCATCTTTTTTTGAACATTTTTCTTTTCATTTTTTTATTTCAATCCTTTCTTTATAAATGAATATTACCACTTTCACGCTCCTTACAAATTTGGACTACACGCACCTTAGCCACATTATCTAATTAAACGCTACCTAAGCATGGTTAATGTTCAAAGGGGTTTATCAGTATTCAATTCATAGAATATAGGTGATAAACTAGGAAAGGTCTAAGTTTATATACCGGGATGACAAACAGATGCAAGTATAAGTGGCCCTTAAGCCATTTCGCTTTAAAAAAGGCAAAAAGTACAAAGGCCATCTAAACTTGCATCTATTTGTTAAGCCGGTAAATAAACTCTTGGGTTTTTTATTTTAAAACCTAAACTTATCAAATTGAATATTAATAAAAACTATGGACTGAGCTTTTGCCTCAATTGCGGTGACTTGGATAATATGTCAGATGCTCAACTTTTTATTATTTGACACATTGTAATGACTAGACCGATCGTTTTGAGGAATAACGTCTTGTTTGGTGGCTTACGATTTCGAGCAACTTCGTATTATGTGCTATGACATGCGTGCGTGGTCGATTTCAGATTTCGGATGATTCAGGATTGATTTGGAAGAAGGATTCTTGTTTTAGAAGCTTAAGCGGTAAGAATTGACCGGAGTTTGACTTTTGTGTAGACGACTCTAAAATGGTATTTTGATAGTTTTAACAACTCCGTATGGTGATTTTGGTCTTAGGAGCATGTCCGAATGTTGATTTGGAGGTCCGTAGATCGCTTTGACATGAATTAGCGAAAGTTGGAAAAAATAGAAGATTTTGAAAAGTTTGACCGGGAGTTGACTTTATTGATATTGGAGTCGGATCTCGGTTCCAGAAGTTGTAATAGGTCTGTACTGTCAATTATGACTTGTGTGTAAAATTTGAAGTCAATCGGAGTTGGTTTGGTATGAATCAACATTAGTTTTGGAATTCAGAAGTTCATAAATTTCCTTGGCTTGATTCGATACGTGATTCTAGTGTTGTTAGAGGAAATTTGAGGCTTCGAGCAAGTTCGTATCATATTTTGGGACTTGTTAGTGTACTTGGTTGGGGTCACATGGGGCTCGGGTGAGTTTCAGATGGGTTTGGATTGTGTCGCGCTCTTATTTGATATTTCGGCGTCGTTTCATTTGGCATAATGGGTACCAAATTGTGCAAACTACCTTTGATTTGTGATTCAATTGAACCATCGGATCCGTATCATAATTACAGAATCGTAGCAACAAGAATTGTCGCATTCCGACGTTGTATAAGAGAGTTATGTCCATTTTCGTGTCGGAAAAGAATGTTGTTTTTCTGGTGTTTGAGGGAACAAAGGCAAATTGCATGTGTGAAATACGATTTATAGGTAACACGTGTGAAATGCGATTTATAAATCTCAGGTGTCAAATGCGACTTGCGTGGACAGGTTTCTAAAAACGGGGGTTTTACCATTTTAAACATATTTTGAGTTGTAGACCTCAGATTTGAGCGATTTTTGAGAGGTTCTTCACGTGTTTGATTGGGGTAAGTGTTCTATATCCGATGTCGGAAATTGATAATTTTGATATGGTTGAACTCGTATCGAAATGGGTGTCCAAATTTTGTGAATTTTGTCGTGTTACAAAGTGCGGGCTTGGGGTTAACTTTTTGGTTGACTTTTTAGTTTTTGTTAAAGATTGAAGCTTTATTATCCGGAATTGTTTTCTATGAGTTTTATTTATGATTTGAAGTTATTTTGGTTAGATTTGAACCGTCCAAAGGTTATTTCACTCGAGAAGGTCATTTAGAGCAACGGTCTAGCTTCTTTGAGGTAAGTATCTTGCCTAACTTTGTGTAGGGGAAACTACCCCTTAGGATTTGAGTCGTTTGTGCTAATTGTGTCATGTGAAAACTATGTACGCAAGTGTCACGGCCCAAAATCTAACCGTCTTGATGGCGCCTATTGTGGAACTAGGCAAGCCACAACTCAACATCTCAACACAGAAAAATCTTTGGACATAAAGACGGAAGCAATTTAATAATTTAGGAAAGCCTCTTTGAAATCAGAAATATCCAAAATATGATTCAACCCATCCCAAAACCGGGGTGTCACTGAGTACATGAGCGTCTAAATCAGAATATAATACACTACAGTGTCTAGAGAAAAAAACTGAAAAATACAACTAGTGATATAGAAGGAGAGTCAAGGCCTACGAACGTCGTGCAGCTACCTTGGTAGTCTCCGAACTCTGAAGTCTTAATCAGCAACTGCCACCATGACCAAAAATGCCTGGATTTGCACACGAGGTGCATGGAGTAACGTGAGTACATCCAACTCAGTAAGTAACAAGTCCAAACTTTGGACTGAAAGGTAGTGACGAACTCAACCGGTATAGATAAAATAGAAATAACTGTACAAAAACGTAGGCATGCTTTCAAATTAAATAGGCAACTCAAAACAATAAAGTGAAGCACATCCGAACACTGTAAAAAATATAAATCTGCTATCTCTACATGCCAATGCACATGCGGTATGTGATGCACCATGTTGTCAGCCTCATGTGCTCACACTCTCAAATGCTCAATCACTCGGTACTGTATATGGCCCATACGGCCCAGGGAAGATCCATCCCGGAACATGTACATCACTGACTATAAGTCACCTAGTACCGAGGAAGGCCAATCCAGCCCCGTGGAGAAGATCCATCTCCAGGTATCAAGTACTTCGGACAAGATCCATGTCTAGGGAAGATCAATCCCTCAATAATATCAACCGCGCTCACTGGGGGTGTGTTACACACTCCGGAGGAGCTCCTACAGCCCAAGCGCTATCATAAAATCAGTATAACCGCTACGTCGTGCAGCCCGATCCTATAATTGTCACTCATAATCAGGCTCTCAGCCTCACTCAGTCGTCAATCTCTCCAGTCTCACTCACGGGCTCACAATATCAGGAAAATTAGCCCAAAACAATGATATGATGTATCAATAAATAACAACTGAGACGGATATATGATATGAAATACATGAACATGACTGCGTACATAATATCAATGAGATCAGTGAGATGACAGCAAGAAACGACCACTAGGGGTCCCAACCTTTACCGGCATAAAGCCTAAACATGATATCTAGAATGATTGACAGCTCAATTACTTTATCACAAGATAAAAACACAGATATCAACAAAATAGAGCCACTATACAGTGCCATGGAATCAACCAGGCCACTATTCTCACGGTGCACGCTCGCACGCCCGTCACTTGGCATGTGCGTCACCTCAATACCAATTGTATAACACATAGTTCGGGGTTTCGAACCCTCAGAACCAAGTTTGAAAGCGTTACTTACCTCAAACCAAGAAAATCCTACTCCTAAATGCCTTTGCCCCTCGAATCAGTCTCCAAACGCCCCAAATCTAGCCACAAGCAGTACGGTATAATTAATATAGGCTAAAGGAATCAATTTCACAATAAAAATACGAAATTATAAGCCAAAATCCGAAGTAGGCTTGACCCAATACCTGGGCCCACGCCTCGAAATCCGACAAAAGTCACAAAACCCGAAAGCCCATTCACTCACGAGTCTAACAATACTAAATTTATCAAAATCCGACACCATTTGGTCATCCAAATCCCCAAAATTCACTCTCCAATTCTCAAGCCCTAAACCCCCCAAATTTTACTTCAAAATCTCACTAATTAGGTGGGGAAACAAGTTTTATAATCCAAAACGAGTACAAGAAGCTTACCTCAATAATCACCTCAAAAAGCTTCTCCAAAATCGCCTTAAGTTCGAGTCCAAAATATTGAAATAAGACTAAAATCGCGAACCCTTGCTTTTAAACCTTCTGCCCAGACTTTTCGCATATGCGGACTTATTGTCGCACCTGGGATGCCGCATCTGCGGTGAAAATGCCGCTTATGCGGAAGTCACTTGCACCTCCAAGGCCCACACATACGCTCCAGGTTCCGCACCTGCGAACGCGTATCTGCGGCCCTGGCCTCGCTTCTGCGGAGTCACTCTCTCCCAGCTGCCCCCGCACCTGCGCCCATTTGTCCGCATCTGCGCTACCGCAGGTGCGGGAAATTTTTTGCACATGTGACCCTTGTCCTTCATGGCCTTGCCGCATGTGCGATTCATGCCACGCTTCTGCGTGCTCGCACCTGCGGTGCCCACTCCGCAGGTGCGGTTACACAAGTAGCAAAAGCTCTTCATTTGCTTCATCAACTCAAAAATCAAGTCCATTAACCACCCGAAATCTACCCGAGGCCCCCGGCACCTCAACCAAACATGCCAACAAGTCATATAACCCAAGACGAACTTATTCGAACCTTCGAATCACTCAAAACAACACCAAAATACCGATTACACCCGGATTCAAGCCTAAAGAACTTCTAAACTTTCGAGTTCTACAAAACGATGCCGAATCATACCAAACCACACCCGATTGACCTCAAATTTTGAACACAAGTCATAATTGGCATTACGGACCTACTCAAGCTTCCGGAATCAGAATCCAACCCTGATATCAAAAAGTCCACTCCCAGTCAAACTTTCCAAAAACCTTCAAATTTTCATTTTTCGCCAAATGACCACGAAATGACCTACGGACCTCCAAATCCACTTCCAGATGCGCTCCAAATACCAAAATCACCATACGGATCTATTCCCAGACTCGGAATCCCAAACGGACATTGAAAACATTTGAAATACACCTCAACCCAATTCTTTTGATATTCTTCCAAAATGCCAATTTCCATAATAGGCGCTGAAACGCTCCCGGGTCATACAAAACCCGATCCGGACATATGCCCAAGTCCAAAATCATCATACGAACCTGTTGGAACCTTCAATTTCTGATTCTGAGGTCGTTTACTCAAAAATCCCAATTTTGTGTATTCCTCCAACTTAAGGCTTCCGAAATTTGAATTTTCTTTCCAAATCAACTCCGAATTTCTCGAATTAAATTCCGACCATGCGTACAAGTCATAATACCTGAAGTGAAGCTGCTCGGGGCCTCAAACCATTGAATGACGCGCTAAAGCTCAAAACGACGGGTCGGGTTGTTACATTCTCTACCACTTAAACATACGTTCGTCCTCGAACGTGCTAAGAACTACTCTGGAATTGTCTGAAATCACTGTTTAACACCTCGTGGACCTACCCATGCTACCACACCCAGTTGATCACATTAGCTCGAGTCAATCTGAAGATCCTCCCCTTTATTTAGGCAATTAAGCCTTAGAGCCAAATTCCAACGTCCAAAATTCTCTACTAAAACTTGCTTCGAACATACGAACAACGTTTCAATCACTACATGATGTACCAATACATGATTTTATACCCTTACCGAATTCTTACCATGCACCGCATGACTCATTTGCCCAAGGCAATATTTCCAAAGCACAACAGCTAAAATTTCCACCGACCGAAGCCCGTAGTGTACCTCATGACCAATTAAGCCTTGGTTTAACTCTCGCAACACTGCCACGACAGAGAAGATATGTAGAACTTATAGCCACCTGCCGAATCACAATTTATGGAGTCTCTCCTACCGAGAAGAACCATTACCTCATTTTGGATGGATTAACAATATTTACTCTTTAATATGCTTCATATAAATCTGATCGCACCGATCCCAAGTCCAATAATCTCGTCTCACCCAGTACAAGCTGCTCTGGCAATAAGCCACCTCAGATACTGCCAAAAGCCTCATATTATGCCACAATGTGCCCACAAGGTACAAATTCGAATATGATACATAAGGAAACGAACTCTGGAAAGATCTACTCAACCCACGCAACTAATTTAAACAACCGAAAATATGTTATGAACCTTCCCCAGGAAATGGGTAGCAAAACACACAATAATAAACGTGGGAAATTGTACTCAATAACACACTGTTGCGGCGTGCAACCCGATCCATACATGATACCCGATCCAAACAACATATCTGTGGCGGCGTGCGACCCAATCCAACCATATACCCGTGGCGGTGTGCCACCCGATTCACACATGATAATCTAAAGAAAACACACATTGAGCCGTAACGCTTATACTCACGAAATTCCCGAATATCAACCATAAGCACGCCAAGTGCATAATACAAATCCTGGGGAGACGAGTAGCGTCATACGCTATAAAACTCAAGCACAAGTAAGGTGCGATATATGATCTACATCACGAGAGCCATCCTACTCACCCAATACCACAAACTATACGGGATCTCAATACGAGTGCGAATAATCAAACCATCTCACAACCCACATGTCACAATAGAGTATTACATGAAATAGTGGACGACAGAAATAACATCCAAGGCCCGAAGACCCTTCCGAAAATAATGTTAGGCTGAAATGAATACATCCGGCGTGATATAGAGCCCACATTCACACTTAGATCCATCCACGGATCTCAAGCCAATTCTGATTGTATCGCACGAGACTAATAACCTTTCAAGGATCCACAATAACCCTTTTTCCCATTACACACAAGAATGAACCGAGCGCCCTACGGGCATAAATCTCACATTAGTGATAGTACCACAATCTCCACACTTGGTTTTAAATCTTTAATCAATCCAGTGACTACATGTCACACTTATACAATCTTCCCATGGGATACACTCCCACGACCTTCTGCACCAGGTAACAAGTCTGCACATCCATACCACCAGTCATACTAAGGCTGTAAAGCAAATTCGAAATTCGCAAATCAGAACACAAAACTCCTTACATAGGACACCGATCTCAGGTGACGCTAAAGGCAATACCAGCTCACTCTAAACATCTGAATGATTCCCTGCTCATCCGAGCTATTGACATTCTTATCAACACCGAACCGCAACCTTGATCCTCAACTTCCAATTCCCACGCTACCCACTGTATTTAATCATGCCAATATGCAAGAGTATAAGAATTTCATCATAACTCCTGAACCACTAATAGGGTACACCCATTCTGATAATTCCCTTAAGAATCCGAAGTTATTTTCTCCTATTCCTCCAATGCTACATCGCAGACCAAAGACAACATAAAACACTCCAAGCCCCTTTTCATAATCTGCTGCAAAAGCTCGATACTCAGCCATACTACGGACTCGAAATCCTTAGGTATCGCACTTTAACTTTTGAATCCACTTGGACAGTTATTGAAAGTCACCCACTCTGAATCGGTCCCCAATATAATCAACTCCAAGGCCCTGCTAGCATAGGTACACCCTCTCAAAAAAGCAACCGACTAAATTCTATTTCCTTGTACATCACATCCCCACGAAGCATAAACACTGAGTCTTCCCAAAACCTGAACATGAATTGATAAGGCCAATTACAGCATACACTCCTCAAATCCTTTGCACAAATTACCACTGATATTCTCTTTCCTTAGTCATGATAACCCGCCAAAACACCGATAACCAGAAACCGCACAAGTTGACCACTAAGCAATCCAATCATAGACGGTGGGGCTCTCCCACTTAGCTTGAAGCTACCATTGCATAACTCTGGAACCCACCAAGATTCCTTATCCCCTATTGACATGATCTTGCACAACCAACCCGCCAAATTCCTCGAAATCCTTATGTTAAACATTTCATGTACATTCTGAATAACTAGCCACATTCGCATATTCGACCTCTTACTGGATAGCCAGTAAAATTCTTCGTAGAAGCTTCATCAACAGCATGCAACCACTAACCTGCTCACAGAAGATATCCCACCTGTGGAAATTCCATGCCGACATCCTCCAACAATGTTGCACCGAGTAGAATTACCACGAAACCAATAAACTATCCTGAGCCCGTGCTCATTCACCAGCTGTACAAGTCTGTTTACTTCTCATGGACATCAACTAAAGGTGCGACAATACATTCCAATCCAAAGTCATATTGTATCCAGCTTCATATTAAGCAACTCCCTCCCGTCACACCCAATCTTCCTCAATATAGCAGCCAATATTCCAAATTAAGCTCGTAGACTAGTCACTGTCCACCATGAATCCCAAATCACTCTAACTTCCCCCAGGGCGTGTGGCTATCCTACCACAGAACCCATATGCTACTCTGCCACTCTCCCATTTTGGCCAAACCCTCTCCTTTAAGCAACTACTCGGCTTCATCTTCACACACTTGGCCTCCTAAAAATTTAACCACCGCAAGACACCTCCCACATGTCCTTCCTCATAAATGCCCAGTTGTGGCCGTAAATTAAATCCATCTCTAGCACTTGAACCAATAGATCGCTACCACTCTAAACCTCTCCGAAGATTATCCTTCTCGAGCCATCAACATTAGGATTACTGATTCGATTCTGAAACACAACACACTGCGACATCTAACAGCCGCTTCCCCGACACCATTCACAATACTCTATCCCAAAGGTGATTTGAAGAAGGCCATAACACCGGCGAACTTAACACATTCAATCAAGGACGACGACACCACATCTCGGATGAAGAGTCCACCACACTCGATAATACCAAGTCTCTTTTCTCCATCAATCCAACCTGAACATTCTTAGTCTGATTGCCTTTCTATCTGCTAGAAATTAAAACACTGAACCTCTGAATCACGCATTGAGAAAAAACTCCTTTCAATTCATTCATTGCCCCTATATGTAGACAAGTATCCTACCAATACTTTAATACTGTGCGATAACAACTCGTGAACATCGTAGCAATTAGTGCATAGCCCCAAAACCATCAGAAATACAACTACTGAGCTGAGATGACAGAACATCCTTCCACAAGGCGATGACATCAGCCCAATTGAATACGCAGGGAGAAACATCCTGCTTTACATCAGTAGTGCCATTAAAATTCCTCGATTCCAAATTTATAACAAGCGCTTCACATCGCATAAGATTGAATAGGAAGGAAAGGAAGGCATAAGCCTCAAAAAATCAAATCACACGATGAGGAATCAAGAAGGGAAGTGCTCCAATAGTCCTGTAGCCTCTCGAAGATACGTACAGACGTCTTCGTACCGATTTGCAAGACCTTACTAGACTTGCTCATGACTCGTAAGACCTAAGTGAACCTAGTGCTCTAATACCAACTTGTCACGACCCAAAATCTAACCGTCGTGATGGCGCCTATCGTGGAACTAGGCAAGCCCCAACTCAACATATCAACATAGAAAAATCTTTGAACATAAAGACAGAAGCAATTTAATAATTTAGGAAAGCCTATTAGAAAATAGAAATATCCAAAATACAATACAACCCATCCCAAAATCGGAGTGTCACTGAGTACATGAGCGTCTAAATCAGAATACAATCCACTATGGTGTCTAGAGAAATAAACTGAAAAATACAACTAGCGCTATAGAAGGAGAGTCAAGGCCTATGAACGTGGTGCAGCTACCTTGGTAATCTCCGAACTCTGAAGTCTCAATTAGCAACTGCTACCATGACCAAAAATGCCTGGATTTGCACACGAGGTGTAGGGAGTAACATGAGTACATCCAACTCAGTAAGTAACAAGTCCAAACATTGGACTGAAAGGTAGTGACGAACTCAATCGGTACAAATAAAATAAAAATAACTGTACAGAAACGTAGGCATGGTTTCAAATTAAATAGGCAATTCAAAACAATAAAGTGAAGCACATTCGAACAGTGTAAAGAATATAACTCTGCTATCTCTACATGCCAATGCACATGTGGTATATGATGCACCACGTTGTCATCCTCATGTGCTCACACCCTTGAATGCTCAACCACTCGGTACTGTATATGGACCATACAGCCCAGGGAAGATCCATCCCGAAACATATATATCACTGATTATAAGTCACCCAATATCGAGAAAGGCCAATCCAGCCCCGTGGAGAAGATCGATCTCCAGGTATCAAGTACTTCGGACAAGATCCATGTCCAGGGAAGATCCGTCCCTCAATAATATCAACCACGCTCACTGGGTGTGTGTTACAGACTCCAGAGGGGCTCCTACAACCCTAGCACTATCATAAAATCAGTATAACCGTTGTGACGTGTAGCCCGATCCCATAACGGTCACTCATAATCAGGCTCTCAGCCTCACTCAGTCGCCAATCTCTCCGGTCTCACTCAAGGGCTCACAATATCATGAAAACTAGCCCGAAACAATGATATGATGTATCAATAAATAACAACTGAGACGGAGATATGATATGAAATACATAAACATGACTGCGTACATAATATCAATGAAATCAGTGAGATGACAGCAAGAAACGACCACTATACAGTGCCATGGAATCAACCAGACCACAATTCTCACGGTGCATGCTCGCACGCCCGTCACTTGGCATGTGCGTCACCTCAATACCAATCGTATAGCACATAGTTTGGGGTTTCGAACCCTCAGAACCAAGTTTAAAAGTGTTACTTACCTCAAACCGAGCAAATCCTACTCCGAAATGTCTTTGCCCCTTAAATTAGTCTCCAAACACCCCGAATCTAGCCACAAGCAGTACGTTATAATTAATATAAGCTAAAGGAATCAATTCCACAAGACAAATACTAAATTATAAGCCAAAATCTGAAATAGGCTCGACCAAGCACCCGGTCCCACGCCTAGAAATCCGACAAAAATCATAAAACCCGAAAGACCATTCACTCACGAGTCTAACGATACCAAATTTATCAAAATCCGACACCATTTGGTCATCCAAATCCCCAAAATCCACTTTCCAATTCTCAAGCCCTAAACCCCCAAATTTCACTTCAAAATCTCCCTAATTAGGTGGGGAAATCAGTGGGGAAACAAGTTTTAAAATCCAAAACGAGTACAAGAACCTAGTATAATCCCACTAGTGGGGTCTGGGAAGGGTAGTGTGTACGGAGACCTTACCCCTACCATGAGGTAGAGAGGCTGTTTCCAATAGACCCCCGGCATCCTTCCCTCCAAGAACTCTCCGCCTTACTCTTGGGGTGACTCGAACTCACAACCTCTTGGTTGGAAGTGGAGGTTGCTTACCATCAGAGCAACCCCTCTTGTCAGAGTCCAAAATGCTGAAATAAGACTAAAATCTCTTTAGCTGCTTCATCAACTCAAAATTCAAGTCTGTTAACCACCCGAAATCTATTTGAAGCCCCCGGAACCTCAACCAAACATACCAATAAGTCATATAACCAAATACGAACTTAGTCAAACCTTCGAATCACTCAAAACAACACCAAACACCGATTACACCCGGATTCAAGCCTAAAGAACTTCCAAACTTTTGAATTCTACAAACGATGTTGAATCATACCAAAACACACCTGATTGACCTCAAATTTTGCACACAAGTCATAATTGATATTATGGACCTACTCAAGCTTCGGGAATCAGAATCCGACCCCGATAGCAAAAAGTCCACTCCCGGTCAAACTTTTCAAAAACCTTCAAATTTTTATTTTTCGCCAAATGACCCCGAAATGACCTACGTACCTCCAAATCTACTTCCGGATGCACTCCCAATAAAAGAATCACCATACGGAGCTATTCGCAGACTCGGAATCCCAAACAAACATTGATAACATTTGAAATACACCTCAACCCAATTTTTTTGAAATTCTTCCAAAATGCCAATTTCCAATATAGGCGCTGAAACGCTCCCGAGTTATCCAAAACTCGATCCGGACATACGATCAAGTCCAAAATTATCATACGAACCTGTTGGAACCTTCAATTCTCGATTCCGAGATCGTTTACTAAAAAATCCTAGTTTGGTCGATTCCTCTAACTTAAGACTTCCGAAATTTGAATTTTCTTACCAAATCAACTGTGAACTTTCCGAAATTAAATTCCGACCACGCGTACAAGTCATAATACCTGAAGTAAAACTGCTCGGGGACTCAAACCACTGAACGACGCGCTAAAGCACAAAATGACCGGTCGGGTCATTACATTGTGATGAGTATGTACTCGGGTTTATTTGTGGAAATTTGACCGTTTAGGGCTCTTAGGTTCTTATGTCCATTAGATGTAAAGGTGTTTTAGCATGTTAAATCCTTCATTTACGAAATTTTCCCTTACGCGTCTTATTTGGAATTGATTGATTAATGTTCTACCCTTGTTGCCAATTAAACCCTTATGTGACTTAATTAAAGTTATTGCTTCTTTATTGCCTTGTTGTCTTTTTTGTAGTTGTTTAACCTTAATTGAAGTTATTATTATTTCTTCCGTAATCACTTAACCTTAATTGAAGTTATTATTATTTCTTTCATAATCGCTTAACCTTAATTAAAGTTATTATTATTTTTTCAGTAATTGCTTAACCTTAATTGAAGTTTTGTTATCCCGTTTATTGTTGACATATTCTTATTTGGGGTCATTGATTCATGCTATCTCTCTTATCATCGAATTGCACCTTTTGTGGAATTATTTTTACACATTATCTCTCTCTTGTTGAGCTATTCATGTTGAGACTATTATTCCATGTTGTGTCTTTCTTTGTGAACTCGTTCTTCCATTTCGTTGTGTTCTGAAGTTCTTGTGGTGGTTTACTTGTCGTACTCTTGTGTTATCATAGTAGTTGTTATTGTACTCAATGTTGTTGAGCCGATGGCTATGCATGGTTGTAGTATTGAAACTGTTTTGTGGAAATATTGTGACATATGGGCACATGTTGTGAAAGTCATTTTTTTGTTTTGTTATGTTTTAGCACACATGGTATTGTTGAGAGAATTTTGTCGAGGTGTTCGTACGTGAGTTGTCCGTACTATTATTTATTATTAATATTTGCACATGTGGCATGACAAGACAGGCTGTATATGTGGGTTTGCACATGTGGCGAGACAATGTGAGAATATTATTATGCATGTGTGGCGATACAAGGCGGGCATTTACTTTATTGTTGCGCACGTGGCGAGACAAGGTGGGCTATGTCAAAAAATAATTTGTGATGACTTGTGATGGCCTGGGGGCATTGTTATTGTTGATATTTGTATAGGGGTGTGCCTATCTTGTGTGAGTTATACCTTGTACATTTTGTGGTGATCGTTTCTTATGTGCCATTTATTGTCTCTACTCTTACTTATTGACTTGAATTGGGATAGAACACTTGCACATGCAAACACATAGTTAATCACCCATATCAATTTAAGAAGATGAATCCTGATGGTATTGACCATTTATATGTACTCATGTTTACTTCCCTACTATGCGAGAGTTATTCTATTGGCACGTGAGTTGTCCGTGTGGTTATGAATCGTTATTATTGTTGGCACTTGAATTGTCCGTGCATATATTTGATATGTCACTCCCTTGTCACGTGAGTCGTTCGTACAGTTATGAATTGTAATGTGGGCACTAAATGCCAAGTGATTAGGGTTCATGAGTTGGGACCCGTAAAATGTGACTATGAGGTGAAGTATCTTGGGAAAGTCCTTGAATAAATCTTGTGAGAAAGTGGTTGCTCTTATTGAGTGTTACTTGTTTTTCCTTACTTGGTTTCATCGGACTTAAACCGTATTCAACTTACTCCACGACATTATTACCTGTTGTGTCTTGTTGATAATTTTTGCTTTTAGTTTCCTATTACGAGCATTGTTTCAATATTGTTATCATGCTTATCTTTAGATTAATATTGTTCACTATTAGGTTCACATTCATACTTGTACAGGTTATTAAGTCTAGTAGGTATCTTGATTGTCCCTCGTCACTACTCTACTGAAATTAGTCTTGATACTGACTGGGTACCACCGTGGTATACTTATGCTACACATTATGCACATTTCTGTGCATATCCAGGTACTCGGAGTTTGTTGATCATTAGCTAGCTGATCGTGCATTGTTGTGGAGACTCAAGGTATACCTGTTGATGCGTTCGCAGACCTCAGAGTTACCTTCTGAAATTTTACTTTGTACTGTTTATTTCTATTCCGAAATAATTGTACATAAAGATCTTCTAGTAAACTCAGTAGAGCTTATGACTTGTACTACCGGTTTTGGGATTGTAAGCTTTGTATACAAAAAATTTATGTTCATGTTTAATAGTTTTAAGTTGAGCTTGCCATTAATTCAGTAAGTGTTAGGCTTACCTAGTCCCAAAGACTAGGTGTATCACGACATCCTATGGAGGGAATTGGAGTCGTGACACACATGTAATTTGTGATCGCACATCTTTTAAAAATTAACTTTACTAGTAAATTTAGAAGTTTTTATCCTTTCCACTCCACTTCTTCCCCTTCACCGCAGCTACCTCCACCGACACCCTCCCTACTGATTCATCTACACAATCTCCCTCAACTGTAAATTCTCAATAGACACACATCACATAATACCATCTTACTACCACTTTTCTCTATAAAACTGTTCTACGAAGAGGAATAAAAAGATAAACTAGCAAAAAATTTGTGGCCGATAAAAAGGACCACCGATAAAAAACAGACTAAAATATTCTCATCTATGATTTTTTATGAATAGAGATGGGTTTTTTGGATATTTTCTTGGTGAGCATTGTAAGACGAAAGTGGCAATCTTGTATTTTTTCCTGAAGCTTTGTGAAAACATGAATGGTAATTTTTTGTATGTGAGACGAAAATGATTTAACAAGTGCAGTTTTGCATGAAGGGTGAAGGATTTGAAATAGAGCATTTTCTGGGTTTGATTTAATAGATAGGAAAAAAGGGGGAAAAGCAAGAATTAGCGAAATGAAGGGGTTGAGAGTGGTCTCCGGACAAGAAGAAAGGAGAAGATGAAGAAAGTCAATTGTTTCTTTCTTCTTTTTTGGACCTTTTTCTTTTAATTTTTTTTTATTTCAATCCTTTCTTTATAAATGAATATTACCACTTTCACGCTCTTTAGAAATTTGGACTACACGCACTTTAGCCACATCATCTAAGTAAAGGCCACGTAAGCATGATCAACGGTCAAAGGGATTTATTAGTATTCAATTCATCAAGTATAGGTGTTAAACTGGGAAAAGTTTATATACCGGGATGACAAACAAGTGCAAGTATAAGTGGCCCTTAGGCCATTTCGCCATAAACAAAGGCAAAAAGTACAAAGGCCACCTAAGCTTGCATCCATTTGTTAAGCCGGTAAATAAACTCTTGGGTTTTTTATTTTAACACCTCAACTTAACAAATTAAATACTAATAAACACTTTGGACCTAACGTGTGTCTTAATTGCGGTGACTTGGATAATATGTCAGATGCTCAGCTTTTTATTATTTGACACATGTAATTTGTAGTCCCACATCTTTCAAAAATTAATTTTACTAGTAAATTTAGAAGTTTTTGTCTTTTCCACTCCACTCCTTCCCCTTCACCGCAGCTACCTCTACCAACACCCCATTTACTGCCTCATCTCCACCGTTTTCCTTAACATTAAATTCTCAATAGACACTCGACACATAATACCATCTTACTACCACTTTCCTCTGTAAAACTGCTCGACGAAGAGGAATAAAAAAATAAACTAGCAAAAAATTAGTGGCCGATAAAAAGGACCCAAATCAGAAACAGACTAAAATATTCTCATCAAATACAAGTTAGATACAATTATAATACAAGTATGATGCATTTATGATATAGTTATGTTTTAGGTATTGATGTATGAGTTATAATTATGATATAGTTATTATACAAGTATCATACAATTCCTACAACGTCTTCTTTTTCGAGTTTCAATATGAATTTTCACCTAAAACCAACTATATACTTAACCAATCTCCTTCAAAATTGAGATATAAATTCCAAAGTATATTCTCAATCACTTGCAAGAACATCCAATCCGAACAAATCATAAAATCTTAAAACCCAGAATTGTATGTATGTATGCTCGAGAATCATATGTATTTTTGATTTTGGAATGGACTAATTTATGGATTAGTGTGTTAGGCACAAACTGAGGAAATTAGGGAAAGAAAAAAAGGAGAGGGGAGAGGGAAGGGGGAAAAAGGAAGAGATTTAATTAAATTCCTTAATTGAATGCACTACTAATGAGGTGTGAGTCTTTTAAGGGGAAATATATACTATTTGTAAGAAAAATCTAGGTACTTATTGAAAACTACAAAACTTAAAGAAAATAGGTAAATAAATTTCTATTATTGTATATTTAAAAAAAATTCAAAACCAATCATCAGAGGTAACTAGAGCTTACATGAATGTATGTGGGCCGAGAGTCTCCCAAGAATACAATGGAGATTTTGCATCTATATCCGACTTTGGAGTCACAATTGAACCTATACCCACTTTGCAAAAATATTTACAAGACTACTCACTTTACAATCAACTTCAGACTTATGGGGTCTGAAGTTAAAAAAAATTAGTCTGAAGTGAAAAAATTGCACTTCAAATACACTTAAGGCCAAATAGGTTTGAAGTGCAACCAATGGTTTCATGCACTTAAGGCCAATAAGTTTGAAGTAAAAAAATTACACTTCAGATGCACTTAAGGCCCAAAAGTTCGAAGTGCAGCCAACATTTTCATGCACTTAAGGCCAAATAAACCTCAAGTACAAATTTTTACGAAATAGAAATTTGTTCTTCGAATTTTAACAATCCAATATACGATGTAATACCTAAATCTACTCCAAATAATTTCAAATTTGAAACATAACCTCCAAATATCATCAAGAACAAAAGCCAGTCATTAATTTGTTAAAACAACAATAAATCTAACGAACCCATTTTACAATTAAGAAAAAGAAAAAGAAGAAACCCGAAGCAATAGTAAAAAAATAAAGCGTCACAACAGCTCACCACTGTAAAACATCATAAACTATCTTAAAATATGTTCACATATACCATATAAAATCATTGTTACCCAAAGAAGAAGAAGAAAGAAAAAAAAACCCTGAAGTTGTGGGTACAAGTTAAAAAAAAATTAAAAAGTGAGTACATGATAAATGGGGCGACCAAATAGAGCGCCCGTGCAATTTTTAGGAAGGGATTTTTATCTTACTATACACTATTTGAAACCTTATTATCCTCCCTACTCAAGTTTTAATTTAATTACATGGTCATATATAATTTACCAATTATATACAAATAAGTTTTAAATTAGTATCACTTTATATTAGGAATGGAATAAGGAATATAAGTTATTTCCTTATCCCTTTATACTTGCCCACTCCGTCTCTCCCTCTCTCTCTCTCTCTCTCTCTCTCTCTCTCTCTCTCTCTCTCTCTCTCTCTCTCTCTCTCTCTCTATCTCCGTCTCTCTACTCTCTTTCTCTATTTTTTCCCTATTTTTCTTCATTTGATATTCTCTGTTTTTTATGCCGTCTTGTTGTTTTAATGGAATTCATCATTGGAGATTTCAATCGTTTTAACTTAGCAATTTTCTTTCATGTTGCACAATTGGTGTTTAAATTGAAATTGTCAATCAATAAATTTTTAAGGCGTTTGACTCTCCACCATTGACAACAATTAAAAAGTTTTGAAGTTTTGAAATCGAATTTGGGTTTTTAAAAACCATTATTTATTTGGATTGGTTGTTGTTGCAAATAATAGGGCATATTTTTTGGAGTTTCTATCTCAATTTTGAGAGTGTTTTGGTGAAAATTAGACTTGATTTTGACTAAATTTCAGATTGAAACTAAAAGAAGAATAAGAAGAAGAATAAGAAGACATGTCATACAATATGTAACGACTCGGCCGGTCGTTTAGAGAATTTAAGTCCCGATTGGCGGCATAAGGTCCTAAGCAGCTTCGTATTATATGTATTGATTTACGTGCATGATTGAATTCAGTTACCGGATGATTCAGAGTCAAATCAGAAGAAGGATGCAAGTTTCAGAAGCTTAAGTCTTAGGATTTTGACCCTAATTGGAACTGCATGAAAAGGAATCCAAAATGGAGTTCCAGCTATTCCGTTAGATCCGTTGAGTGATATTGGACTTAGGAGCGTGTCCGGACTGTGAATTTGAAGTCTGTAGCTGATTTAGGCTTGAAATGACAAAAGTCGAATTTTTGGAGATTTTGACCTGTAGTGGACTTTTTGATATCGGGGTCGGAATCCGATTACAGAAGTTGGAGTAGGTCCATAATGTTGAATATGACTTGTGTGCAAAAGTTGGGGTTAATCAGACATGGTTTGATAGGTTTCGGCATTAGTTGTAGAAATTTGAAGTTTCAAGTTCTTTAAGTTTGAATCAAAGGATGATTCGTGATTTTAGCGTTGTTTGATGTGGTTTGAGGGCTCGACTAAGTTCGTATGGTGTTTTAGGATTGGTTGGTATGTTTGGTTGAGGTCCCGGTGTTTTAGGATTGGTTGGTATATTTGGTTGAGGTCCCGGGGGCCTCGGGTGTGTTTCGGAAACTTAACGGATGAGTAAGCGCAGAAGCGGATTTGGAGGGAGTGGTCAGGGGTCGCAGGTGCGAGGTGAGTTCTGCATCTGCGATGCACGCAGATGCGCTTGAGAGATCACAGGAGCAGTGGAGGACCGTAGAAGCGGACATAGGTCCGCAGGTGTGCACACGCAGGTGCGGCCTTTTGATCGCAGAAGCGGGCGATGAGTTTTAAATGAAAAACCGCACCTACGATGTAATTTCCACAGGTGCGGAACCGCAGATGCGGTTGAAGACCCACATAAGCGGTTTAACTGGCAAAAAAGGGGCAAGTGCGAGGTTTTGATTTCATTCTTCATTTTTGGACTTGAGAGCACGAAATTTGGCGATTTTTCGAGGGATTTTCAGAGAAAATTTTTGGGTAACGATTCTCAACTCCTTTACGGTTATATTCCACTAATCTATGGTTGATTTCATCAATTAATTTTGGATTTGGATTGAAATTTGGGGAAGAGTTGAGAAAAATTCTTAGGCCGAATTTTGGGATTTTGATCTAAATTTTAGTATCGAATTTGAGTAATTTTGGTACGAGTGAACTCGTGGTTGATTGGGTGTTCATATTTGTGACTTTTACTCGATTCCGAGACGTGGGCCCAGGTTAACTTTTTGGGCCGAATTTTTGATTCTTTGTTAAAGTTATAGATTTATTATTTAAATTAGTTTCTCATAATTTTATTCATGATATGTAATTTTGTTTGGCTAGATTTGGGTTATTCAGAGTCGGATAATCGAGGAAGGGGCATTCTTACTGATTGATTGAGCTTGGTTCGAGGTAAGTATCTTGTCTTCGTGTGGGGGAACTACCCCTTAGGATTTGAGTCTTCTATGCTAATTGTAGTCCGTGTACGCGAGGTGACGAGTACGTGCTCGGACTTAGTTGTGGAAAGTTGGCCTTTTAGGGTCCTTAGGTCCTTGTATTCGCTAAGTATGCAGTTGTTCTCGTTATGATTACGTTTCTTAATTACTAGTTTCACTTCTACCTTCTTTAATTAGAATTAATTGCTTCATGATCCGCCCTTGTTGCTTATTTGAGCCATATGTGCCCTAACTGAAATTGTTATCTCTTCTATCGCTATGTTGTCTTTTCCCTAGCTGTTTATCTTCATTTGAAGTTATAATTATTTCTTCTGTAATTGTTCATCCTTAACTAAGGCTATGATTTTCTTCATTCTGCTTATCCTTAATTGAAGTTGTTGTGTCTCTTTCGTACTTGCCCAACCTTAAAAGAAGTTTAGATATGTTATATCTTAGTTGACTTATCCTTATTAGAATTAATGACTCGTGATATCTCCCTCGTTGTTGAACTGTACTTTGTTGGACCGTTGTTATATATTATTTTCTCCTTTGTTGAGATGTTCTTATTATGACTAGCATTCTCTATTGTGGCTACTCCTTGTGAATTAGTTCCTTCATTCCTTTGAGTTCTGGAATTTCTGAGTTGATTTATTTTGTCGTACCCTTGTATTAGTGTTAGTGTTAGTGTTGTACTTGTTGTTCAGGCATATTTACTTTGGAACTACGAGGCGATACCTCGAGAGATCCCCCTATATTGCATATTTACTTTGGGACTACGAGGAGGTACCTCGGAAGATCCCCCCGTCTTGCATATTTACTTTGGGACTACGAGGAGGTACCTCGGGAGATCCCTCGGTCGTGCATGATACTACGAGGAGGTACCTCGGGAGATCCTTTGTTGAGCATTTACTTTTGGGACTACGAGACGGTATCTCGGAAGTGCCCTTTGTTGACATCTCTTTGTTATGGTGTTGCACGAGATTTCTATCATGCTATTATCACTATTGATATGGCACATGCGGCGTGACAAGGCGAGATATATATATGTGTGTGTGGGTTGCGCATGTGGCGATACAAGATGGGAACATTATTGTGCACGTATGACGAGACAAGGAAGGCATTTACTTTACTATTGCACACATGGCGAGACAAGGTGGGTTATGTCAGGGATTGATTTGTGATGATTTGTGATGGCCTAGGGGCATTCTTGTTGTTGATATTTGTGTAGTGGTACACTTATCTGTGTGAACTTTATCTTGTGAAAGTTGTGAGAAAATATTTTACGTCTTGCCCGTTCTTTTCCTTATGCTCACTAGCTAGTATGAACTTTGTTAGGACACTTGCACAAGTATACACATAGTTAAGAACTCTTATCGGATAAGAGGTTTCCTTGATATAGTTGAGTATAGATACACACCCTTGCTTGCTTGCCTTTTATGTGAGGATGGTTCTATTTGGCACGCGAGTCGTTAGTGCGGTTATGAGGTGTAATGAGGGCACATGATGCCAAGTGTTAGAATTCAGGTATTGAGACCCATGAGTTGTGATTTGTCCGAGGTTCGGTACCTCATGGAGTTTATTGACTAAAATCCGGCGTAAAAGCTATCTATTGTTGAGTTGTTACTTGTCCTTTCTTTATCTGTGATTATCGGACTTAGACTGTGTTCTCGTTCATTCTTCTATGTCATTATTATAGTGTTCCACTGATAGTTGTTATTTTTCTTCCTTATTGCAATTACCGTATTAATTGCCACTTCGCATGGTCTTTATATAGATATCATACTCTGTTGTTTCTATACTTATACTTGTTAAGGTTATTTAGTCTAGTAGGTGTCTTGACTGTACTTTGTCACTACTCCACTGAGGTTAGTCTTGATACTTGATGGGTACCGCCGTGGTGTACTCATACTACACTTTTGCACATTTTTGTACATATTCAGGTATCTCGAAGTCAGTTGATCATTATCTAGCTGTGTGGATTGTTGCTGTGGAGACTCAAGGTAAACTTGATGTTGCATTCGCAAGCTTCGGAGTCACCTTCTTATTTTGTATTCACACTATTTTACCTATTTCCAAACAGTTGTATTTAGAAATTTGTAGCAAGCTTTGTAGAGCTTATGACTTGTACTACCGGTTTGGCGAATTATAAATTTTATAGAGATTTCTATTTCAAAAGTTATTAGATATTATTATTATTGTTGTTATTTAGTAAATGTTAGGCATACCTAGTCCCTAAGACTCGGTGCCATCACGATACCCAGCGGAGGGAAAATTGGGTCGTGACAAGTGGTATCAGAGCTCTAGGTTCATAGTTGCTACGAGTCATAAGCGAGTTTAGTAGAGTCTTGTGGATCGGTACAGAGATGTCTGTACCTATCTTCGAGAGGCTACGGAACTATTAGGACAGCTTCACTCCCTTCATTTCTATCGTGCAAGTTCATTGATCTCGTAGTTTGAACTTTTATCATTCCATTCTCTCACAGATGGTGAGGACACGAGCTGCAGTTACTGATGACGTTACCCCCAGAGCTGATGTCGCTAGGGGCAGAGGCAGAGGCCGACGAGGAGCACATGCAGCAGCTAGGGCACCTACCAGAGCAGCAATTGAGAAGCCGCCAGTAGTTCCAGTTGGAAGGCAGGTACCGGAGGCGCCTGCTATTACCCCCGGACTTCATGAGACCTTAGCACACTTCCTAAGCATGTTTGGTACATTGGCTCAGACGGGGTTGATTCCGGTTGCACCAGCTATTTCACATACCGGGAGAGTATCTCATACTCTCGCTGCTCACACTCCAGAACAACGAGTTCATGTTGATCAGGTTCCAGGTGTCATGGCGACACAACCTGTGGTCCCAGTTCATCCCGTGGTTAGGGCAGCAGCATCTGAGGAAGAACATCTTAGACTTGAGAGGTATAAGAAGACCGCCCTCATACCTTCAGTGGATTGGTGAAAGACAATGCCTAGGGTTTCCTAGAGGAGTGTCACCGTATTCTTCATACTATGGGTATTGTGAAGACGAGCGGGGTTGCTTTTTTTACGTTCCAGCTCAGGGGAGCGGCTTATCAGTGGTGGCGGGCATATGAGTTGGGTAGCCCGGCCGATGCAGCTTCATTTAGATGGGTTCAGTTTTCAAAGATATTCATGAGAGAGTTTGTACCTCAGTCCCTTCGAGATGCATGGCGCGTAGAGTTTGAGCAGCTGCGCCAGGGCACTATGTTAGTGTCAGAATATGTCGTTAGATTTAGTGATTTGGCCAGACATGCGCCTGCTTTGGTCCCTATAGTTAGAGAGAGTGTCTGTAGATTCATTGAGGGGCTCATGCATGATATTCGGTTCAGCATGGCTCGGGAGTTAGAGTCGGATGTTTTATTTCAGTAGTGGTAGGGATCGCTCGCCGGATAGAGGACATGTGGGATCAGGAGGGATGAGACAGGAGAGAGAGAACATGCGAGGTCAGGAGAGAGAAGACAGGGAGGTGAGGAGGCCTCGTAGACCAGAGAGATCTACTGGTCCTTATTTTAGAGGCATGGTACGGCATGGTATAGGTTTTGTGGGTCAGCCAGTTCAGTTTCCACTTCAGGCTTCACATAGTATTTCAGGTGCTCATGGCTCTCAGAGTACTCGTACCGCACAGTTCCCATAGTCACTTCAGTAGAAAGGTTGCTTCGAGTGTGGATATACGAGCCACAAGGTGAGAGATTGTCCTAGACTCCGGACAAGTGTGTCATATCGGAGTATTCAAGCGAGTAGAGGGCGCCCAAGAGGGGAAGGCCCGGCCCGTTAATGTGTTTCGTATAGTAGGTTTGAGGCCACTGCGCCAGATGGTGTCATAAAGGTATGCTTTTGATTTGTTACAGAGAGGCACCATTCGTATTTTGATTCGGTTCTGCTTATCGGGGCAAGTTCCTCTATTTGTTGTCGCACCTATGGATGAGTTCATGACCTAGTATTATGTTTATATGTTTTCCCCTGTTGGGAGATTCTATGAGTGATAGCCGTGTCTATCGTTTGTTTTTACTGATTATTGAGAGTTACGAGGCTAGAAGTGAATTCTTGTTGTCTATTATGGTCAGTTTGATGTGATTCCTGAGTAATTTGGTTACGATTTGTGATTTGATACTCTATCAAGGTGAGAGTTTAGTAAGTGTTGTGATTTTATTAGCAGAATTGAGTTAGTGGAATATTTCCATTGGTATGATGTGTATTCGACTTGTGATTCCGAGTTGAGGGTGAGACCCTCGCGATTTCATGTGATTTGATATGTTTGAGCCGGGTTGCGTGCTGCGATGAAAGTTATATCAGGATGAGATCCTTGTGATTTGTTTATATACCTTGATTCTTCCTTTTTATATTGATTCGTAGTATGGTACTGATAGAGAGTTTTGCCTGTCGAGCTTGTTTGATATTTCTCGTATGTATTTCTCTTTACATATTCAGTCATTTTCATTCTGTTCTTCTTGAGTTTTAGCTTGCGGGGTATGTGCCCGATGGTGTTAGTTGTGACTTGTTGATTTGGGTATATAATTAAGAGGTATTCATGTTTCTTGCATCGTTGTCAATGTTGTGGAGCTTTGAAACAGGGTTCTAATGGATATGAGGCTAATTGTCGGTGCTAGTTTTGATTGCGGGCAACTATTGTGATCAGAAATGTTATTATGGGCCTATGTGTGGCGTGTCATGTTGAGTGGTCATACCTTGTGGGCGTAGGCATGAGTTGTTATAGCTGGTTGAGACTGATACTGGGTATGGATTTAGAATCGGTCTTTTGGAGATGAATGTAAGGTGAGAATTTTGACTCTAAGGCTTATCGGTGTTGGTAGAAAGGATAAATTACAGTTGAGATGGTGTCGTCAGGATTATATGGATTGGGGTGACGTGGGGTCACCCGCGGGTGTATGTTGGATATGTGCTTCTAGTGATTTAAAGACTTCAAGGCGATTCTTGGCACGTTCGAGGACGCACGTTTGTTTGAGAGGGGAAGGATGTAACGACCCGGCCGGTCGTTTTGAGAATTTATGTCCCGATCGGCGGCATAAGGTCTTGAGCAGCTTCGTATTAGGTGTATTGATTTGTGTGCGCAGTTGAATTCAGTTACCGGATGATTCAGAGTCAAATCGGAAAAATGATGCAAGTTTCGGAAGCTTAAGTCTTAAGATTTTGATCATAGTTGGAACAGTGTGAAGATAACTCCAGAATGGAGTTTCAGCGGTTCTGTTAGCTCTGTTGGGTATTTTGGACTGAAGAGCATGTTCAGACTGTGAATTTGAGGTCTATAGCTGATTTAGCCTTGAAATGGCAAAAGTCGAATTTTTGGGCATTTTGACCAGTAGTGGACTTTTTGATATCGGGTCGAAATCTGATTCCGGAAATTGGAGTAGGTCTGTAATGTTGAATATGACTTGTGTGCAAAATTTGGGGTCAATCGAACATGGTTTGATAAGTTTCAGCATCGGTTGTAGAAATTTGAAGTTTCAAGTTCTTTAAGTTTGAATCGAAGGATGGTTCATGATTTTAGCATTGTTTGATGTGGTTTGAGGGCTCGACTAAGTTTGCATGGTATTTTAGGATTGGTTGGTACGTTTGGTTGAGGTCCCGGGGGCCTCAGTGTGTTTTGGATGCTTAACAGAGGAACTATTGGACTTAGGAAATTTCTGAAGTTTGCTGGTTTCAGGTGTTTCGCACTTGCGGTGGGGGAACCGCAAGTGCGGGGCCGCACGTGCGGATGAGTAAGCGCAGAAGCGGATCTGGAGAGAGTGGTCAGGGGCTGCATGTGTGAGGTGAGTTCCGCATCTGCGATGCCCGCAGATGCGCTGGAGAGATCGTAGGAGCGGTGGAGGACTGCAGAAGCGGACATAGATCCGCATGTGCGGCCTTTTGATTGCAGAAGCGGGCGATGAGTTTTAAGTAAAAAACCGCACCTATGATGTAATTTCCGCAGGTGCGGAACCGTAAATGCGGTTGAAGGCCCGCAAAAGCGATTTGACTGGCAGAAAAAGGGCCAAGTGCAATGGTTTGATTTCATTCTTCTTTTTTGCACTTGAGAGCTCGGAATTTGGCGATTTTTCGAGAGATTTTCAGAGAAAGCTTTTGGGTAACGATTCATAACTCTTTTAAGGTTATATTCCACTAATCTATGGTTGATTTCATCATTTAATTTCAGATTTGGATTGAAATTTGGGGAAAAGTTGAGAAAACTTCTTAGGCCGAATTTTGGGATTTTGATCTAGATTTTGGTATCGGATTTGAGTAATTTTGGTACGAGTGAACTCGTGGTTGATTGGGTGTTCGTATTTTGTGATTTTTACCTGATTCCGAGACGTGGGCCCGAGTCAACTTTTTGGGCCGAATTTTTGATTCTTTGTTAAAGTCGTAGATTTATTATTTAAATTAGTTTCTCCTAATTTTATTCATGATATGTAATTGTGATTGGCTAGATTTGGGTCATTCAGAGTCAAATAATCGAGGAAGGGGCATTCTTACTGATTGATTGAGCTTGGTTCGAGGTAAGTATCTTGTCTTCGTGTGGGGAAACTACCCCTTAGGATTTGAGTCTTCTATGCTAATTGTAGTCCGTGTACGCGAGGTGACGAGTACGTGCTCGGACTTAGTTGTGGAAAGTTGGCCTTTTAGGGTCCTTAGGTCCTTGTATTCGCTGAGTATGCAGTTGTTCTCGTTATGATTACGTTTCTTAATTACTAGTTTCACTTCTACCTTCTTTAATTAGAATTAATTGCTTCATGATCCGCCCTTAGTGCTTATTTGAGCCATATGTGCCCTAAGTGAAATTGTTTTCTCTTCTATCGCCATGTTGTCTTTTCCCTAACTGCTTATCTTCATTTGAAGTTATAATTATTTCTTCTGTAATTGTTCATCCTTAACCAAGGCTATGATTTTCTTCATTCTGCTTATCCTTAATTGAAGTTGTTGTGTCTCTTTCGTACTTGCCCAACCTTAAAAGAAGTTTAGGTATCCTATATCTTAGTTGACTTATCCTTATTGGAATTAATGACTCGTGATATCTCCCTCGTTGTTGAATTGTACTTTGTGGGACCGTTGTTACTGTAACGACCCGGCCAGTCGTTTTAAAAGTTGTAGCCCCATTCCCCTATTTACTGCTCATTCTTTGCTTTATAACTATTATGTGACTTGCTGGGGTAGTCGATTCAGGTCCGAAAAGCTTTTAAAGTGAATTGGAACATTTAGTTCCAAAGTTTAAAACTTAAGTTAAAAAGGTAGGCTGGATAGCGACCTATGTGTAAACTATCCCGGAATAGAATTTTGATGATTCCAACAACTCCGTATGGTAATTTTGGACTTAGGAGCGTGATCGAAATTTTATTTGGAAGTCCATAGTGAAATTAGGATTGAAATGGCTAAAATAGGAATTTAAGTTTGGAAGTTTGACTGGGGAGTTAACTTTTTGATATCGGGGTCGGAATCCAGTTCCGAAAATTTTCATAGCCCCGTTATATCATTTGAGATTTGTGTGCAAAATTTGAGGTCAATCGGACTTGATTTGATAGGTTTCGGCATCGAATGTAGATGTTGGAAATTCTTAAGTTTCATTAAGCTTGAATTGGGGTGTAATTTGTGATTTTAGCATTGTGTGATGTGATTTGAGGTTTCAAATAAGTTCGTATGATATTTTAGGACTTGTTGGTGTATTTGGTTGAGGTCCCGAGGGTTTCGGGTGAGTTTCGGATGGTTAACGGATCAAAAATTGGACTTAAACAAATGCTGCAAAAGTTGCTGCAAATTTTCTTCTGCCCAGAAATCGAGCCCAGAAAATCAAGCCATGATCGAAGGCAAAGCTCGAGGGACATGATCGAAGGCAAAGCTCGAGGGCCATGATCGAAGGCAGGCTCGAGGGCCATGATCGAAGGCAAGGCTCGAGGGCCATGATCGAAGCCACGATCGAGGCCCAGGATCGAGGGCTACCTGAGCAGAATTATAAAGGAGGGGACTTCGTCCCATTCGCCATTTTTGATAAATGGAGCTTGGGGAGAGGCGATTTTTGGGAGATTTTGAGAGAAAACATCAGGGTAAGTGTTCTTAACTCAATTTTGGATAGATTACCCGAATCCATCATTGTTTTCACCATTTAATTAGTGTTTTGGGATTGAAATTTAAGAAAATTTTAGAAATCTCATAAAAATGAATTTTTGAGATTTCGATGTCGATTCGGAGTCGGATTTGAGTGAAACTGGTATGGTTAGACTCATAATTGAATGTGTTGTCGGATTTTGTGAGTTTCGCCGGATTCTGAGACATGGACCCCACGAGCAATGTTTGAGCTAATTTCGGATTTTTATTGAAAAATATAGTATTTTCTTATGAAATTGATTTTTATAATTTTTGTTGACTGTATCGAATTATTTTGGCTAGATACTAGCCATTCAGAGTTGGAAAATCGAGGAAAAGACATACTACTTGATTAAATTGGAGCAAGTCGAGGTAAGTGTCTTGTCTAACCTTGCGTGAGGGAAATTTTTCCTAGGATTGGTATTAATGTGATAATTGTAATGTGATGAAAGTCGTGTACACGAGGTGACGAGTGTGTACACGGGCTAAATGTGAAATATTATGTTTTTAAATTTTATAGATCACCGTTGCATATTAATTAAATTATTAAATCTTATTATATTCTCCATCATTGATTTGATTTATATACTTTAAATTTGTTTGACCTTCTCATGCTAATTGTTTTTACCTGTTAGCTAAAACTTGGTTTCTTTTATTCGGTGTATTAATTAAAGGTGGAATTTCTTTAATTTCAATTATTATTAAAAATGAAGTGTTTTACATTAAAAAAATTATATTTAAAACAAGGTAGTAAATTTGCAAATTGTTATATTTGCTGAATATTTTGTGAGATTTTCGTACTAATTTTGATGGAGCCGTGAGCTCTTTATTGTGTAAAAATATTATCATGAATTATTTTTGCATGAGTCGTAACCTCTTTATTATGGAAAAATATTGTTGTTGATTTATTTTGGCAAATTGAAATATTTGGGCACTTGAGATGCAAATTGTGATATATTGTGATATTGATACGCATGCAGTGGTATAAGGTTTGGGTGTTGAAACGCATGTGGTGAGATAAGGGTAGCTTGATACGCGTGGCTAGTAGGGAAAACTACTAGAAGTCATGCAGTGTGATAAGGATGGCTAAAACGCAGGATGCTATTTCGGAAAAAATATTTTTTTTTAAATAAATTGTGAAGGCTCCCGCGGTGATATAAGGAAATGAGATATTGTGAATTTATTTATGATTTGGGACTATGAGGCGGTACCTCGGGAGTGCCCTTGTTGATATTGATTTATGGACGCATTTGCCTTTGATTATTGTTGTGATTTTCTTGAAGTTGAAAAGAATTATGTTTTGTTTCCACGAGGTATTAATTGCCATTCTTTGGTGTAATTAAATGGTGACATATTAGTTGATTCATTTCCATTATCATTTTATCTTGTTATATTGTTAAACATTTTATCATGCTATTATTTATTTTCCAATAGGGCCTAACCTGACCTCGTCGCTACTCTACCAAGGTTAGGCTTGGCATTTACTGGGTACCGTTGTGGTATACTCATACTACGCTTCTGTACATCTTTTTGTGTAGATCCAGGTACATCTTACCAGCCCAGACATCAGTGAGTTACCTGTGTACGGAGACTTCGAGGTATATTTGCCAGCGTCCGCAGACTCCGGAGTCCCCTTCTATCATTATCATGTTGCTTCTTTATTTTTCCTTAAACCTTGATATATAGAGACATTGAGGATAATTTATTAGAAGCTTGTGACTTATTTCTACCTGGTTTTGGTAGTTGTAATTATGTGAATTTGAAGATTTTTTTTTTTTAAAAAAATTCTATTGTTATTCCGCATTGATAGGTTTACCTAGTCTTAGAGACTAGGTGCCATCACGACATCCTACAGAGGGAATTTGGGATCGTGACAGTTACATATTATTTTCTCCCTTGTTGAGCTGTTCTTATTATGACTAGCATTCTCTATTGTGGCTACTCCTTGTGAATTAGTTCCTCCGTTTCTTTGAGTTCTGGAATTTCTGAGTTGATTTATTTGTCGTACCCTTGTATTAATGTTATTATTGATGTTGTACTTATTGTTCTTGCATATTTACTTTGGGACTACGAGGCGGTACCTCGGGAGATCCCCATGTCTTGCATATTTACTTTGGGACTACGAGGCGGCACCTCGGGAGATCCCCATGTCTTGCATATTTACTTTGGGACTACGGGGCGGTGCCTCGGAAGATCCCCATGTCTTGCATATTTACTTTTGGGACTACGAGGAGGTACCTCAGGAGATCCCTTGTTGAGCATTTACTTTTGGGACTATGGGACAGTATCTCGGGAGTGTCCTTTATTTAAATCTCTTTGTTATGGGATCGCACAAGGTTTCTGTCGTGCTATTATTGCTATTGATATTGCACATGCGGTGTGACAAGGCGGGATATATATATGTGGGTTGCGCATGTGGCGAGACAAGGTGGGAACATTATTATGCACGTGTGGTGAGACAAGGTAGGCATTTACTTTACTATTGCACACGTGGCGAGACAAGGTGGGCTATGTCAAGGATTGATTTGTGATGATTTGTGATGTCCTGGGGGCATTCTTGTTGTTGATATTTGTGTAGTGGTACACTTATCTGTGTGAGCTTTATCTTGTGAAAGTTGTGAGAAAATATTCTATATGTTGTTCGTTCTTTTCCTTTGCTCACTAGTTGGTATGAACTATGTTAGGACACTTGCACAAGCATACACGTAGTTAAGCACTCTTATCGGATAAGAGGTTTCCTTGATATTGTTGAGTATAGATGCACACCCTTGCTTACTTGCCTTCTATGTGAGAATGACTCTATTTGGCACGTGAGTCGTCAGTGCGGTTATAAGGTGTAATGAGGGCACAAGATGCCAAGTGTTAGGTTTAAGGTATTGAGACCCGTGAGTTGTGATTTGTCCGAGGTTCGGTACCTCGTGGAGTTTATTGTCTAAAACCCGGCGTAAAAGCTGTCTATTGTTGAGTTGTTACTTGTCCTTTCTTTATTTGTGATTATCGGACTTAGACTGTATTTCTGTTCATTCTCCTATGTCATTATTATGGCGTTCTGCTGATAGTTGTTGTTTTCCTTCCTTATTGCAATTGCCGTATTAATTGCCACTTCGCGTAATCTTTATGTAGATATCACACTCTATTGTTTCTATACTTATACTTGTTCAAGTTATTTAGTCTAATAGGTATCTTGACTGTACCTCGTCAATACTCCACTGAGGTTAGTCTTGATACTTGCTGGGTACCGTCGTGGTGTACTCATACTACACTTCTGTATATTTTTGTGCAGATCTAGGTATCTCGAAGTTAGTTGATCATTAGCTGTGCAGATTGTTGCTGTGGAGACTCAAGGTAAACCTGCTGCTGCGTTCGCAGGCTTCAGAGTCACCTTCTTATTTTGTATTCACATTATTTTACCTATTTTAAAACAATTGTATTTAGAAATTCGTAGCAATTTCTGTAGAGCTTATGACTTGTACTACCGATTTTGGGAATTGTAAATTTTATAGAAATTTCTATTTCAATAGTTATTAGATGTTATTTATTATTGTTGTTATTCAGTAAATGTTAGGCTTACCTAGTCCCTAAGACTAGGTGCCATCACGATACCCAACGGAGAAGAAATTGGGCCGTGACACAATATACTTACGAAATTATAGTAAAGTTGTAGTATAATTGTATGTAAAGTGTATTCTGTTGTAGTTATATATTATTTTTTATTTGAATACTGTATGAAAGTTAAAAAATAGTTGTATAATGTATGAATCGTTGTATAAAATTTGTATTTAAGTTATCAATACTATCTTTTTACATAAAGTTGTTGATATGTATCAAAATAATATCAAGAGAGTAAGTTTTGATTGGAATTTTAGAGAGGAAGAAGCACATACCACATATAAAATATATACAAATCAGATACAAAATATATACAAAATATATATTATATAAAATTTGTATAAAAATTATATTTAAGTTGTATGATATTGTAGTTGTATTTAAATGGGTAGAAATAATGTATGAAAGTTGTAGATAAGTTGTATAATATATAATTAGTTGTATGAAATTTATTTTTACTATGCATGTTATTGTAGATATTCAAATTTGCATTAAATTTGTACTAAATTTATTTTTAATTTGTATGTTGATGTATCTTATTGGTTCGTAATATCACCTGGAGGAAGCTAGAAGAGATTCATATCAGATTGGCTTCGGCAAAATACGTAAACATTATCTATGTTCAGAGAATATCCCATTCCTGAAATTTGCTCTCATTTCTCATAAATGATATGATCACTAGCCGAATATAGTTAGTTGTGCCTTCCTGTCCAAAGCATCAATCAATTTACCTAGAGGTGAAAATTCAGTATTTTCATCGATATGGCATTAGTTCAGTTAAACTAAGTTCGCTAGAGATGAATCATATTATTTCTTTAATCACAAAACAAAAGATATGAATTTTATTATTCAACAAACCAAAAGATATTCATCATGCAACAAATTTTATTTGTTGGGAGTATCTTTGGTCTCAATATTCTCGAGAGAAGAGGGGAGAAAGGAGAGAAAAAAGGAAAATGATATAACTAAATCCCTTGATTGAAGACACTAATAATAGATTGAGAGCCTTTTAAGGTGAAATATATATAATTTGTAAGTAATACTTGTTTAAGACGGATAATATACAAAATAAAAATAAATAATTTTAGTAAATAAGTTTCAAATTACAACTATTAATAAGTGGGAATAACAACGGCCTCCGGTGGAAGATTAAGGTGCATCCGGTTGCAATATGGGCCAGGAAGTGATATGCTGTTTGACTATTTTACCTTCTTGAGGTCATGACCACGTGTCTTCCAAAACATAATATATCCATGCGGGACCCGCCCTGTGCTATTTGGAGTTCATCTCCTTTTAGAGAATGTTTGGGTGGATGGGTGGGATATTTTAGAGAATGTAGTTCATGTGGCGCTCCTTCGGCATATTTAAGTGTGCAACCTTTTTGTCTCGGGTCATCGCTATCCTAACTTTTTATATTTTTGCTATAATAGTACTTTTATTTGATTTACTCCTATTTATACATTTCATTTTCAATTAACTAGAAAAGAACAAGTTTAACTATCTATTTCCAGATCCAAACAAACGGTCCGTGGAGCTTGGTTTGGAATCTTTAAGGATTGTTGGAAGAATTAGTTTTCATCGTCAGAAATTCTATTTGTTTTTGTAGTAATTTTTTTTTTTTTTTTTTTGTAAATGAGTTCTTGAAGAAGAAACTACTTAGGCATAAATTTTTTAAATTGCCAATTTTTACTCATAATTGAGGTAATATAAATTTTATTATGAACATCTGCTCTTAATTGATATACTGAATTGGGTGATTGTTGATATATCAAGGATAACCGAGATATATAAAAATTAATCATAAAACGTCAAACTCTAGCCACTTGAGTGATAAGTCAATACATACAATGCATAATTGAGAGACCATCAATAAGTAAAGAAGAATTAACCTAAATAGCCGCCCACCTGATCTTTTAAACAAATAATAGCCGATAAATGTATAATATATATATATATATATATATATATATATATATAATTCGTGTATAACACATGTATAACTGTGTATAAATAATGTATAATCTATATATACACATTGAATCTGACCGGCTATTTGTTTAACAATCCCATAAGTAAATCCCTTTTAGGAATAAAATCCAGTCTCTGTGAAGACCGAAGTAAGCCCAGTCCACTATCTAGCCCAAGCCCATGACTACATTATCCAATCTTCATCTTCTTAGCAAATTGCCACCTTCAAAATTTCTCAAACCGCTGCAACTCCGTCACTCCCCTCCCCCTTAGCAATGCTCCAAACTTCCACGCACCACCACTTTCCTCCTCAGCTCCTCCTTCATCTTCCTCTATGCAGCCGTACACTTATGCTCTCCGCTCACCGCCGGCCCTTACTCCGCCACCAATCTTGTACCCATGTGCGCCTACGAGTCTCCAGCTGTACAAAGAGTTCTAGCAAAAATACAGTGACTGAGCTAGTAAAAGAAGTTGACGGTCAAAAGGCTAATGAGCAACAGAAACAGCAAGTTAAAAGGTCTTACCCGTTTCACGAAATTGAACCAAAATGGCAACACTATTGGGAGGAGAACAAGACATTTCGAACCCCTGATGAGATTGATACTTCAAAGCCCAAATTCTATGTTCTTGATATGTTCCCCTATCCAAGGTTCATACTCTTATCCCACTCTTTCAACTTCAATTTGCTATGTGCCAAGGATTGACTATAGACTAGCTTTTTTTTAATACTCTCTCTATCAGTTTTGCAAAGTCGAACCTACAAAGTTATCTTGAATTTGGACATTGATCATCTTTGTTCAACTCTGTACAATTAGGTAGAAATTTAAATTAAAAAATTAGTGTCTTTACATATCTCAATGTCCGAAATCCTAGAAGTAACACTTTTCGACCAACCTCAAAATTTGAATATGAACATACTAAAATTGTAATATGTTTGAGTTATAAAATAGAAATACAAAGTTCACATAGGTTTAGAGATCCTTTCTTGTTTTCATACTTGTAATTTATAGCATTAATACAAGACAAAGACTGTAACTTTGACAGTGGACACGAAGCAACATTTAATTATATTGGAAGGAGTTATTTCAACTTAGCAAAATTTTAGCAACATGTTTACAATTCTGTACCTTGTTTTGGTTGTAAATAATCTTATTAACAAATATGACGTTGGTGTCGAGACCAGCTTTTGCGCACCTCGACCATTCCACCGGGTAACTGCCTATGTTTCATGGACTCTCCAAAATCCCTGTCGCACTCGTGTCGACACGACATGGGCGTGGGATCTAAACCGGATTTGGTCAAACTACCTTGGGTACGTTGACTACATTCTATGACTGAGAAATATAGATTGATGGGTATTGGGTTTGAAGTTTGGGTTTATGTCATATATATATATATATATATATATATATAGTTACATAAAGTATGAGAAAGCTTTTATATTATGCGAGATATCTTATGAATAAATATTGTTGTTGTTTATAGAGAATAAAGTTCTACTAGTTTTAGTTCAACAACTATAACTAATCGAAATACACTTTATATGTTGTAATATACATTTATTGGCCATATCCTAGCACCCGTATCCGCACTTGGATCCATACCCCCGAATCCTATTATACAGTTGGCGCTAGTGGTTATCAATGGTGGTGGTAGGTGGTGGTTGACAGGGATGGTGGTGGTGGCTGGCGGTGGTGAAATGTTATTTTCTCAAAAATGTTTTAACTGTATAGCTCTTAATTATTTTAAGACTCTATTCAAGATTTGGATGTTTTCTGATCTATTCAGAACCATCAAGTGGTTAAATCTTAAAAAAACAAATGCACTTAATAGTCTAAGGTCCAAACCTTTCAGATTCAGACTTCGATCAAGTGCAAACGAGGCTTAATCAACTTTAGGTATATGCATTACCAATTGCTTGACTTGGCTTAGATGAACTGGGCTTAATCAACTTTAAGTATATGCATTACCAATTGCTTGACTTGGCTTAGATGAACTGCTAACAACTTCGGTTATATCCTTTCCAAGTTCAAATGAAGTATAAAGTTGCTGCTGCTGTGCAGCTAATCTCTTATTTTTCTTATAGTATGACTCCCCTGCTTAATGGCAACATAGTTGTTTCCACTATGTTTATAATACCAACATTCATAGCATTTAATTTCCTTGAATCTGTTCAAAAATTTATTAATACTGAAGCCACAGAATAATCCATGGTCCACGATTGTCCAGATTAGATATAGTATGAGACCTGCCAATGGTGATCATACTCATTGAATTCAACCATATACTGACTGAATGCTCTAGTTCTCCTAGATCCAAGTGCACTTTCTGCACAAGTGCAAAATTTCCAGAGTCAATTACTGAAAGGAATATGTTGGTGTAGATAGTTGACAAGCAATTGTGAACTTGCCAATTGATCTTCTGTTCTTAGGACTTACAATTTTCAGTCATTAAGGTTGGCACTTGTAACTTTTGGCCATTGAGATAGGACAAACTTTTCCTTTTTCATGAGGATCTGTAGTCGTGGTCTATTAATGTTTAGTTTGATGCTATTTCTTATCCTTGCAGTGGAGCTGGTTTGCATGTTGGACATCCACTTGGATATACTGCAACAGATATCCTTGCTAGATTTAAACGCATGCAAGGTTTCAATGTATTGCATCCAATGGGATGGGATGCATTTGGTTTACCTGCTGAACAATACGCTATTGAGGTAAGTTTTCAAAAGTCATTGTTTTCAGTTTAATATTTGCAGGTATCTAACTTTCCCCTTCCCTTGGACAGACAGGCACACATCCAAAAATCACAACTTTGAGGAATATTAGTCGTTTCCGCTCGCAGGTAACTGCTGCTTTCCTTTGTTTGGAATTCTATGTTCGGTGTTTACTTTGAGGTTGTAAATCATATCTAAGAGCACCGAATTTTTACCCATGAAATCAAAACACTATTTTTTTTAATTTTTATTTTGCATTCCTAGTTCAAGAATCAAGTTTACTGTCGATGGCCATACCTTGGAGCTATTTTCGTGTACGTATGTGTGATATTCCAGTTTAAATGAGACTGGCAAATCCACAACTTATCTGTATTTAATTTGGAAGAGCACCATAGGGAATGATGCCTTTTCATGATCGTGTTTATGAGGTGCATGCTTTATAAGAAGACGGTCAGAAACAGTTAAAAGTCCTTTGTCCAAGTAGCTATGTGGGTGAACCATGATACATGAATTCAGGTCTTTGCAACTGGGCTGATTGCTACAATTATCTCGTACCCATCCATCCATGAGCCTGCTGTTATGCCTCACCATCTGTTAGTCCCGTTACTTTTCCTCCAATTCCTAATATTAGCTGGTTCGATTCAGCTGATATTATATGGCCATCTGCCCTAAGTGCCTGTAAGAAAAGGACGCTTTCCCTGCAAAATTCAGAGCATTTAAATTGTCATAGTTGGAGTTTATTTGCTAATCTATGTGACAAGAATGTTTCATTTTTCAGTTATTTAATGAGATTTTGATCTCTTGCTATCTTTCGTTGTATAAGATGATGCTTGAGAAAAGTCACTTTGCTAATATCTATATTGATTTCTAGCTTAAATCTCTAGGCTTCTCTTATGATTGGGATCGTGAAATTTCTACGACAGAACCTGATTACTACAAATGGACTCAGTGGATATTTCTTCAACTTATGAAGAGAGGACTAGCTTATCAGGTGAAATTTTCTGAACTTTATTTTTATAATTCTCAGTAGTAAGCTGAAGTAACCTTCTTCGACTTATCAAAGTTCTTTGAATCCAATATTTAGGCTGAAGTGCCTGTCAATTGGTGTCCAGCACTTGGCACTGTCTTGGCAAATGAAGAAGTGGTTGATGGTGTAAGTGAAAGAGGGGGGCATCCAGTCATCAGAAAGGTAGGCGTTCATATACCCTGTTACCTTTTGAGCTAGGAATTTCTCTAAAGTACCGCACTTTTGTTAATTCAATGTCTAGTCCTTATTTTCATGGCCTGGATGGTTTCATGATTTTACAGTACATTGTTTATTGCCAAGCAGCCTATGCGGCAGTGGATGTTGAGGATTACTGCCTATGCTGACCGTCTTCTTGAGGATTTGGATGACCTAGACTGGCCTGAAAGTATAAAGGAAATGCAGAGGAATTGGATTGGGAGGTCGGAAGGAGCAGAATTGGATTTTGTTGTCATAAATGGTAACGGTCAGGAAGAAGAGAAAAGGATAACAGTTTATACAACAAGGCCGGACACTATTTTTGGTGCAACGTATGCATTTTACTTTTTACATCGTGTCATCAACTCTCTTTTTTTCAGACTACATTTCACATATCGCTAATCCATCTTTTTGCTGTGCAGATATTTAGTCCTTGCACCTGAGCATCCTATTCTGTCATCAATTTTATCTGAAGCACAGAGTAAACATGTATGCTCTTCTGCCCCTTGATCTTATTAATCTCAAAATGCTGTTTGTTCTAGTTCTTTAAGAGACGACGGATGTGAGACAGGTAGAGGAGTACAGAGAACTTGCCATTAGAAAGAGTGACCTTGAGAGGACTGAGCTTCAAAAGGAAAAAACAGGTGTCTTTACCGGGTGTTATGCAAGAAATCCAGCCAATGGACAAGATATTCCTATTTGGGTTGCTGATTATGTCTTGGGAAGGTTGTCTGCCTTCTTTCTTTTTCTCTTCTCCTAAATTTAACTAGCAAGATATGTCCTATGAGTTTATGACTGCATTAATGCTCTTGTACTGAATGAGCACCTAATACCACACGTGACATAGTTTTTGGGGTTTTAAAGTAGTTTACCAATTCTGATGCAGCTACGGCACAGGAGCAATAATGGCTGTGCCTGCCCATGACACACGTGACTATGAATTTGCTATGAAGTACAGTATCCCAATTTCTTGGGTTGTAAAACCAGATGATGGCGATTGTGGCAATTTTGAGAGACCATATTCAGGTGAAGGAACTATGATAAATGCATCAAGTTCAGAGTCAGGGCTTGGCATTAATGGTTTGCCTAGCAAGGAAGCTGCTTCAAGAGTCATTCAATGGCTTGAGAAAAGCGGAAACGGGAAGCAAAAGGTAATTTTCTCTGATTTATGAAGGATACCTCTTTAGCTTGTATATCTCAGTTTTTTGGAGATGATCTTAAACAGAATTCTGAGGTCGAGTAAGAAGGAAGCAATTCTCATTTCTACTTCTTATAAGATTTGCTTATTGCCAGATTTATCTTGCTTCAGGTAAATTACAAGTTAAGGGACTGGCTTTTTGCTCGGCAACGCTATTGGGGGGAGCCTATTCCAGTTATCTTTTTGGATGACACTGGAGAAGGTATTCCAGTTTCAGAAACTGAGCTGCCCCTTACCCTTCCCGAGTTGGATGATTTCACTCCCACAGGGACAGGGGAGGCTCCTCTATCCAAAGCAGATTCTTGGGTATGTCTTGCCTAATGTGTGATGATTTCAACTGGATAAACATTGTTTCCTTGTCATCTGCTACTTTTCTTTTGCTTTTGGTTCTTCCCTATTAGGCTTACCATGCTTCATGTAATAACATTCACTATTTTGGCTGAACAATTTGTCAGGTTATAACCAAAGATCCTTTATCTGGAAAAGCTGCTAGACGAGAAACAAATACCATGCCCCAGTGGGCTGGTTCTTGCTGGTAATTAACTAGTATGTTTTTTCTTCAATACTGGGAGTTTAATTCTTTTGAAGGGGAGCCTTGGAGCAACGGTAAAGTTGTCTCCATGTGACCTATAGGTCACGGGTTCGAGCCGTGGAATCAGCCACTAATGCTTGCACAAGGGTAGGTTGCCTACATCACACTCTCTTGGGGTGCAGCCCTTCCCTCGACCCTGTGTAAACGCGGGATGCTTCGTGTACCGGGCTGCCCTTTTTTACCGGGAGTTTTATTATTTTCACGATTTCTCCACCTAAAGAGACTTTGTACTTTACTGCCTTTTTGTTCTTTTATTTGTATTTTTTTGTCATTTGTCAAAAGGGAGTAAACTATAGTTTTTTCTTGGGTGTTTTGGGGCAAGAGCATGATAATATGAACAAGAGCATGAAAGATTATATCAAGGCAAAGCAGACAGATGGGAAGGAACTTCACTCTGAACTTAAACAACTTATCACCCAAAAAATGGATAGGAAGGAACTTTACTCTGAACTTATCACCAAAAAGAAGAAAAGAAGAAGATAGGAAGTACTTTACTCTGAATTTCTTGTTCATTATCCATTGGTGGTTGGCTGGGTGCATAATTTGTCACCGGTAGTTATGGAGGTAAAAAAACATACGCTTATCTACTCCATTTCGAAGAGGAGAGTACCCGATTTTCAGTCTCAAAATCTCCCTTTTTACTACTGGATGGAAAGTAAAAATAAGGGAAGCAAATAATCGATGAGTTATTTATTATGATATGTAATTAAACTTATCTTAGATTCTATGCAAATTTCACCCTTCTAGGACCTGTGTTCTAAGGATGAAACCTTCTTTACTTTTAAGGTTCCTATGGACATGTCTGATATATATCTTGCTGCTTCTAGTTGAACCATGTCCTCCATTGATATCCAGGTACTATCTAAGATTTATGGACCCAAAGAACTCCAGTGCATTGGTTGACAAGGCAAAAGAACAGTGAGTGAGCAGTTTCTCTACGTACAGTCAGTAGTTCCATTTTTCTCCTGGCATTGATTTTGTTATACATAATATTGTGGAAAGTTAGAGTTTGGTGTTTCAAAGTTTTAAGCATCCATTGGCTTCTTTTTTCCTATAGGTACTGGAGCCCAGTTGACGTGTATGTTGGTGGTGCTGAGCATGCTGTTCTTCATTTACTTTATGCCAGGTTCTGGCACAAGGTTAGAGCTCCAAATACACTTATTACAAATAAAAAGAATTCTCCCAGTTTCAAGCTTTGGTTACCCTTCTTTAGCTACTGCAGATGTTGTCACTATTCCAGTTAATTCATGTGAGCCAAAAATTTCTTCTTCTTCCCTTTGTCACCTATTTATGGGCGGTGAATTCCTTCGCTAACCTAAATTGGACTTCAATAAATTGTTAGACAAGCTCTTCTAGTCTGAGTATACATGTGGAAAAATAGATGAGGTAGGACAGAGAAATCAAAGAAGGTTCTCAAAAAAAAAAAAAAAAAAAAAGGCTTAACAAGCAAGAGGAATGCCCTCTCTTTTGGTCCTTCAGAAGAGCAATTCAATTCACAAGAGCATGTTATATTTCTTCTCTAACGTTTCTATTAAAAATCATGACTACGTTCATTATTGCAGGTTCTCTATGACATAGGTGTTGTGTCAACAAAGGAACCATTTAAGTGTGTCATAAATCAGGGCATCATCCTTGGTGAAGTAAGTTGATTTGCTTGGTCTTGAAAGTCCATTTTTTCATTGCCTGTCTTTAATTATCAAGTTGGCAGGTTCAATATACAGCATGCAAAGATGACAAAGGAAATTTGATATCAGCAGACTCTGTCGCTGAGCTGGCTGAGTACAACCAAGAGAAAATACCTGAGGAAAAGGTTTATTTATATACTGATTATGTGCAATTACTTAAATAGCATCTTTTTGTGTTACTTTTAGCTTTCAGAATATAATTCATCGGTTTGAAACTGTATTTTGATGGTGAATAGGTCATGAAATCTGGTGACTTCTTTGTATTGAAAGATAACCCCAATCTTCGCTTGATTGCCCGAGCTCACAAGATGAGTAAAAGTAGGGGAAATGTCATCAATCCTGATGATGTTGTTTTGGAGTATGGTGCAGATTCTCTACGCTTATATGAAATGTTTATGGGTCCATTAAGGTAGCGTCTCCTGCCCTTCCTTATCATTTCTTTTGCTTTTCAAATTTTTTGTTTATTGTAATATATGTACCCAACCATTTCAAAGTTGTATCCAGGCGGTATTTCTTCTAGTGCATAATGTACATCTTTATTATGTCTGATAGAGACTCGAAAACATGGAATACAAGTGGTATTGAAGGCGTTCATCGTTTCCTAGCAAGATCTTGGAGATTGATTGTTGGTTCACCCTCGCCCGCTGGCTCATATCCGGATGGAACTTCCACAGTTGATGAGAAACCTTCAATTGAACAACTTCGTTCTTTACACAGATGCATTGATAAGGTAGTACTACTTATTGGTTATGGCTGGCATGTATTCTTTAGGATTGAATATTGTTGGAATGTTAATGCACTTCCTATTATTACACGGCAATCATTGATTTGCTAGTTGGTTTCACATAACAGGTAACTGAAGAAATTGAAGGAACTCGGTTCAACACTGGAATTTCTGCAATGATGGAGTTTATTAACGCAGCATATAAGGTTTCTTGTTCTCCTTTTACACTATCCTCATTTCTCCCTCACTGCTCAAAGAATAGGTAAAAAAGGAAAAAGAGGGGATATCCACACTTCGATATTTTTTTCTTCTTAACTTTTGTCAGTCTGTTGGAGCTGTTTTTAAGGAAGTAAAGGGAAAAGTCATATCACTTCAATCTTGTCAAAAATTTCAAAATTGTCAAACTTGGGCAGGTTGAGAGAGCAGCTTAGTCCAAATATCTAATGTCCTTGTAAGAGTTAATTGCATAAGGGAAGAGATTGCAGTCTCCTCTTCTAGGCAAAAATATAAAATTGATGAACTACTCCCAAGAGACTTCTCTAGCTCTTCTCCTTCCCTGTTAAATTACAATTTCCCATTGATTGCTTGTAGACTTCACTGACAAAAAAGGGTAGCCCGATGCACTGAGCTCCTTTTATGCACGCGCATTTCTACAAGAGGCTATTTAGTAGATTCAGTGGAATGAGATCAAATTTGACACTTGAATTTCTTCCACAGAAAAAATAACGAAAATGATAAAAAGGAAACAGAGAGTGATGTAGCTAGATGAAACTCCTTGCAAGTTACTAGTTTCTTATAGCATTTTAACGAATCCTTTGGATCACATGTTTTTAGTGGGACAAACTTCCGAGATCAATTATTGAAGCATTTGTTTTGCTGCTCTCACCATATGCACCTCACATGGCGGAGGAGCTCTGGTCTCGTCTGGGACACCCAAATTCCTTGGCATATGAGCCCTTTCCTAAGGTGAGGTTTTCCTTGATCCTAGATTTTTACTTTATTTATTCCTCTCTCCTCCATCCTACCGTTCGACAAACGATGGATCACTCATTATGTACATATTTAGTCGTCCAGTTTCCTTGACAAATAAAAAAAAAAAGTTTTCTTGTAGAACTGCAGGAGCCCATTTTCAGCAAATATTCCACTTAAGCAGGCTAAAACACATTTATTTTTGAAAGTTATGAATGCCTACTGTTGTCTATAGTGGCTCGCGAGACTAATTAAATTTGTGGGATTACTGAAAGCTCATGAACATCTTACTTTATCAAAAAGAAAAAAAAAAGCTCAAGAACATCTTGAATCATTGAATTGGGTGAAACGCTAAACTGATTTATGGTTATAATGACAGGCTGATGCTGCATATTTAAAAGAGAGCACTGTAGTCCTTCCAGTCCAAATAAATGGAAAGACTAGAGGTACCATACAGGTCGAAGAAACATGCACGGAAGAGGAGGCCTTTAGATTAGCTTCACTTGATACAAAACTATCCAAGTTTTTGGATGGAAAATCTATTAGGAAGAGAATTTACGTCCAAGGAAAAATTCTGAATATCGTGATAGATGCACAGAAGAAGGTTAAGGTAGCTCAACAGTAGCTGATACAATGCCTGGAATCCCTACACATTGTGTTATTTCATAACGGTTGATGGATTAACAACACCGGGGAGTAGCAGCAATGGCTTCTGTACCATACTTCATTTGTTGTACAATATTGTTAAGAGAACAATAAGCTTGCGAGCAGTGGAAGTGGAATAGGCTTTGTTGTATAGTAGAAGAGACAGGGAAGGGTACGCAACATTGGTTAATCTAATAGTTGTGTGTAACATATGTTCGTTATATGTACCCATTGTACTCAAATAAGCTGTTCTTGTATTTATATATGAAGATTTCTTCACAGAAATATCACAAGTCACAACTTCAATGAACATTGTTTCATTTTGCAAGGACTGTTAGTTGATCTCCAATGTTTTCAAGTGGCTTTGTACCCCTGCGCCCACTATTTTCACTTCTACCTGGGAATGGCAGATATAGCATTCCATAGCAGATGAATTATTCATTTATAGTCTAATAAAGTCTTTAAAAATACCCTTTATGCCCAAGTATGGCAAACTAAAATTGTTTAATTATTTGATGTTTCAGAAAAAAAAACAATAAGCATTATTAACTTTCTTCTAAATCCCCTTTATTTGTTCCAATTAGTGGAGTTTAAATTAATGGAGACATTTAAAAGACTGATAAGGTGTTGTCCTATGTGATCTTAAGTGGCCTTGGGAAATTAGGTAATATGTTTCAAACAGAAAAGTGTAACAACAAACTTTAGCTACAAGGGAAGAAGCCTTCATGTTCTCACGTCTCAATTTCCCCCATTTTAAATAATGGCATCGTCTTGTTTACTTCAATGGTCGGTGCCAAAACTCATCTAATTTTATATATTTGTTAGTGTTTGTGCATGTGCATCCATTCAACGCTTGACAGATTTCAGAATTTCTCCTAATTCTATGAAGGGGAAAGTACCTAGTCTTATATGCTTACTGTTTGGAATATCTTCAATTTGATATTTCTGATTCAGGATTTTTAAAGGAAATTTTACCTCCGTACACCCTATTTATTATAAATCAAAATTATTTTAAAATATTATTTTTTATAGCTACATTTTATATTTATAGCAAAATAAATATTTTATGGTATATACTACCATTGAGGCATAATATAAGGCATGAAATACACTATTTATATTTTTCTTCTCTCTTAGACAGCTGGACATACCTATTTTTAAGGAATTGTCGTTACTGTATTCATGAATACATAGCGCGAATACATGTGAATACATGCGCGTACAATTGTATTCATGAATTGAGCAACGCGAATACATGTAAATACATGCGCGTACAGGTGGACTGCTCTGATTTTAGGCACTTTTTGCTGAATACATGGCGCGAATACATGTGAATACATGCGCGTGGACTGCCCTGATTTTAGGCACTTTTTACTGTTGTATTCATGAATACATGGCGCAAATACATGTGAATACATGCGCGTACAGTTGGACCGCCCTGATTTTAGGCGTTTTTTGCTGCTGTATTCATGAATACATTAGCGTGAATACATGTGAATACACAACCGTAACAACTGAATAGTAACTATAGGAAGTAATTATGTATATGGTAGCTATAGTGTAACGACCCGACTTGTCATTTTGAGAATCTACGTTCCGTTCAGTGACTTAAGATCCCGAGCAGTTTTGTAATGTGTATTATGACTTGCGTGTATGGTCGAGTTTGGTTTTCGGATGATACAGGATTAAATTGAAAGAACAATTCTTATTTTTGAAGCTTAAATGAAAAGAGTTGATCGGAGTTTGACTTTTGAGTAAACGACCCAGGAATAGAATTTTGATAATTCCAACAGCTCCGTATGGTGATTTTGGACTTAGGAGCATTTTCGAAATTTTATTTGGAAGTCTGTAGTTAAATTAGGCTTGAAATGACTAAAATAGGAATTTAAACTTGAAAGTTTGACCGGGGAGTTGGCTTTTTGATATCGGAGTCAAAATTCAACTCTGAAAATTTTTATAGCTCCGTTATGTCATTTATGACTTGTGTGCAAAATTTGAGGTCAATCGAAATTGATTTGATAGGCTTCGGCATCGAATGTAGAAGTGAGAAATTCTTAAATTCCTTAAGCTTGAATTGGGGTATGATTCGTGGTTTTAGCGTTGTTTTATGTGATTTGAGATTTCAACTAAGTTCATGTGATATTTTAGGACTTGTTGGTGTATTTGGTTGAGGTCCCGAGGGTCTCGGGTGAGTTTCAGATGGTTAACGGATCAAAATTTGGACTTAAACAGCTGCTGGAATTTTTCTGCTGGAAATCGAGGCTGAAAAAAAATCGAGATTGGAAAATCGAGGTCAGGAAAATCGAGGCTGGAAATCGAGGGCAGCACCTGGAAAGAAACTTTAAGTTATAAAACGGGGGTTTCGCCCCATTTTCCATTTTTGACAAATTGGAGCTTGGGGAGAGGCGACTTTTGAGAGATTTTCAAGGAAAACATCGGGATTCGGGACGTTTGGAGACCAATTCACGAGGTAAGGGCATAGTAGAGTAAGAAATTACGCGGTTTTGAGGTAAGTATCTTGCTTAACCTTGATTGAGGGAATTACCCCTTAGGCATTGAGTCTTATGTGAAAATTGTGTAATTGAAAACCATATACGCGAGGTGGCGAGTACGTACTTGGTTTATATGTGCAAATTATATCGGTCAAAATTCATAGACGCCCTTATGTATTAAATTGAAAAATTGTGAAAACTTAGTAAATCCGTGATTTGTCATACCTCAATCTTTGTTTGTTGAGTTTGTATTTATATGATAAATTGGTGTGATTGCGACTTGAAATTTTATGTGAATTTCGTGTGTTTGTGGATTTGATAATTCCTGGAAATAATTATATTATGAATTTTTTCATATGCAAATAATTAATTAAATAAGTTTAAATTGAGGTATTAATATATTTATCAAGAAATTAGATTAATGAAGGCGTTGCCCTATACTGAGTATTTTCCATCTATGTTGATTGTTTTGACGTTTTATATACGTTGCGTGGAGCCTTAGGCTATTTTTGAGAAATTTATTGATTTTACTATATCATTAGAACTGGTTGTGATCATTTGGCAAATTGTGATAGGAATTGATTGTGTTTTGTTATCGTGATAATATTCCGTGTAAATTGTTGTGTGATTTGAATTATTATTATGAGGATACAAGGGTGGCATTTCACTATTGATATTATGTGGGTACAAGGGTGGCTATTATACGGAGCGATAAGGGTGGCTAGAATAGCGATAAGGGTGGCTATTGACATTGTAAGGGTGGGGGATAAGGGAGGCTATTATAGGAGTGATAAGGGTGGCTATATGAGAGATAAAAGTGACTATTGTCAGGGATGATACGTGATGATGTGGAGTTATTGTGTTGATAATTTTTATGTGATGATGTGGGGTATTGCGTTGGTAATTTTCATGTGATGTTGTGATTTTCCTTATGTTTATTTTTATATCTTGCGTAATTTGTCTTGTTGTTGGTAAATTGATAATAGTCTGATCTATGCTGAAATTGGGAGCCTGTGGCTATTGTCAGGCGGATTATGAAATAAAATGTGGGCACGAGATGCCGTGAGTGAACAAAATGATGATATTGACACGTGAATTATCCGTGCAGTTGTGATATGAAATGTGGGCACGAGTCGCCGTGAGTAAATGATGATGATATTGGCAAGTGAGTTGTCCATGAGGTTGTGATAAGGAAATTGGCACGAGATACAATAGAAATATGAAAGTGGGTTGAGACTCGTATTTTATGATTTTGAAATGAGGTGTCAGAAGATGACTTTTATTCGAAAGATATTTATTTGAAAGAATTATATTTGAAAGATATTTATTTGAAGGAATTATATTTGAAAGAATTATATTTGAAAGATATTTATTTGAAGGGAGTATATTCGAAATATATTTATTGGAAAGTATTATATCCTGAAGATTATTATTTGAAAAACATATAGGCGAAAGATGTGTATTTGAAGGGCTTGATTAATTGGTTGTACTTGTATTCATCATTTGTTGAGCAATGTAAATGCTGTTCTTGTTGCCCTGTTGTGTATATCACTAGTTGATTATTGTTGCCATTATTGTTATTTGTTTCCTATTATTTTTGTATACTATATTGCACATGTTATAAGACTAGTGAGTGTCTTGACTGTACCTCGTCACTACTCCACTGAGGTTAGTCTTGATACTTACTGGGTATCGATTGTGGTGTACTCATACTAAACTTCTTCACATTTTTGTGCAGAGTCAGGTATTGAAGATATCAGGCTCAGACAAAATTAATATGTGATCGCAATGATTCAAGGTAGAGCTGCTTGGTCGTCGCAGTCCCTTGGAGTCTTTCCATTTTATTGTACTGTTAATTATTAATCAAACAGTATTGAGTATTTGATCCTTGAGATCATTTCATGTATTCAGTTAGAGTTCGTGATTCAGTATTACCAGTCTTGGGAGGTAAATTTTTTTTAGCTTGAATTGTAATTTTAATCGGCTTACTTAGTTTTAGATACTAAGTGCTATTACGGTACTTGTGGTGAGATTTTGGGTCGTGACATATAGAAAGTTAATAGCCACCAAACAATAATGGTTTCATTCCTTTTATGCATATGGAATACATTATCTTTACCATTTTCTATACAGTGTTGTTTGTGGATTTATAAACGTTTCAATTATAGTAGTGTTGACGAATAAAAAAGGATACCTTTTATACCATTGTTATGCACCTTCTTACAACATTTAATTCTTGAAATATAAAAGTCCTAAATTATAATTTTATGATACATAATTACCGATTAAAAAGAATTAAATAGTCAGAAAATTGATATTGTCTAACTATAAAAGATTTCCAAATTACGATTGTTTGGAAATAACTCCACCTATATATGCTTCTCGAAAGTGAACCTAAGAGTAGTTTAATTAGAAATCTTTTAAGTATTATGTTAAGGAATTTTGTTTGATTGTGATATTAGCTCAATGTTATTTTTCCCCAGTTTTTAATCATCTAGAGCACATTAAACATATCATTTGAACACGAAATCACAATTCTGTGGGACATAAGACAGATGGGAGAATTGTAGGCCAAGGACCATATTCTTCTTGTATTTATGAAATGAAAGTTAGAAGGTGCGAGGAACGACGTCGTCAGTATCTCCCCCTTTTTTGGTTTCTGAACAGCTGTGCAACAAAGGAAGAAAACAAAAAGGCAAAGCACGGGAAGCAAGATACTTGTAATTTGGTTGTGAAAAAAGAAAGAAGGAAAGAGCAATTGGTGTCGTCTCTCCCTTCAACCGCCACCTCTTCAATGTACAGTTGTACACGCACATAAATATACGTATTTATACACACACAGCTAGAGAAAGTGCGATTCTGATGCAAATTTGAATTGTTTCAATTTCAGGAGGAGAAGGAAGAAGAGGAGGAAAGAGTATTCAAACCTATGAAGAAGAATTCGCCGGCGGCGACCGCCGGAATATCAGTGCGAAACGTGTTGTGGTTGTGGTGGAAACTTGTGGTTATAGTTTCTCTTACTCTTTGCGTGCTAGCTTTTTTGAAGCTCCAAAGCTACTCTCTTTCCGATTCGGAACTTTCTTCTTCTATTTCTACTTCTTCAATTTCTCGTAGATCTCGAGTTGTTGATTATAGCGGCAATCCTAAAGTTGCTTTCCTCTTTCTAGTCCGTCGCAATTTGCCTCTCGATTTCCTTTGGGGAAGTTTCTTCGAGGTCAGATGATTTTTCAAGTTATTTTTTAATTTACTAGTGCGTAATGGCTGTTTCAGAATCTGAATCAAGTTTTTTTCAATTTTTCCATAATCTCTTTGGTGTATGCAGAATGCAGAGACTGGTAATTTCTCGATATATATACATTCGGAGCCAGGTTTTGTGTTTGATGAGTCTACTACAAGATCGCCTTTCTTCTATAACCGCCAATTGACTAATAGCACCAAGGTACGCGGTGTTACTTGCTAACTCTGTTGCTACGTTTGTAATAGAAAAAGAAATTTATATCTTCATTGTGTTCTTTTTTAGTATTTTCTTGTAATTGAAGTGATTTCATTTCTTAGTGACATGAGCTTTTTCATGCAGGTTCACTAATTCTTCTAATATGTTGGTTTTTTAGATTTAAAACCTTAAGTTCTTTTAGATTATTCTTGCACCAACCTAGAAACTATTTTTGGTTTCTGGTTATCCGTCCACCCCTATTTTTATGACACTTTTTCTCTTTTTCGACGTACCAAATTGTTTGACATTATTCCCATATTCTGTTTGTATTTTGTACAACTTTCTTGACTCTTAAAAATTCAATATCATTTGCCTTTTAAAATTTTAAACTTTGATGTGATGTTTCCTGTATCAGATAATTTCTCATCTAACAGTGTAGTATTATTAATTCACTCCCCTTTGCTCTTTCTATCACTTTCATATCTTTACCAGATTGATATTAAGATTGACCTGCAGGTAGCCTGGGGAGAATCAAGTATGATCCAAGCCGAGAAATTATTACTTGGGGCAGCGCTTGATGATCCAGCTAATCAAAGATTCGTTCTCCTGTCGGACAGGTACTTTTTTTTACTTAACAAACACTGGATGTATGACATCTCTCAGATAAGTCTGTGTAGGTGGCTTCTTAGTGTGCATGCATGTGCGGCTATTGATGCATGACATGATCAGCAATTGCTTCAGTTATTGTTACCATCTGCACTCCAACTGGTTTTTTATACTTCCCTTTTCTCGTGCACCCCAATTTACTTGATTCTTTCCCTGAAATGGAAAAGTCTACTATCTTTCTAAACATCCTTCATATTATTTTGAAGTTTCTTTTGACGATCAATCTCTATACATGCATTCCTTTTGAGTATATATCTAACTAAGAGGAATTCTTTTATTGGTCATCTCAAACTCATTTACCTATTCATACTTCTGTTTTGTTAACTCACTACTCTAAACCGGGTCATCTGAATTGCATTGGAGGCAATATTAATACTTGTGTTAGATATCAAGACTCCAGTAGAGCTATACGAATTTGGGTTCCTATTGAATAAGAAACAGTTATACAACTTATCTAGACATGCGTAGCACAGATGCTTATCCATTAGCATGTTGATTAGACATGGATATGGTTGGATAAGAACAAGACACGTAGGGCAAATCGTCCAGCATGCAATTGCACTTGAGACTAGTGTCTATGCAACCTATCTTCTCGGCTTCTCCTTAATGAATCACGAGAGAGCATATGTCAAGATGTAGTGTCTTTCAGTTTTTTATCCATGCATTTTCCTTCTGTTTGTTTCACCCAATTATTGAGTTATGGTTGTGCCCTGTTGTTAAGATTCCTTTCTAATTGTGTAATGGTTGATATTGCAGCTGTGTTCCACTGTACAACTTTAGCTACATATACAACTACTTGATGGCTTCTCCAAGGAGCTTTGTTGACAGGTAGATTGGATATAGCTTTTTCTTTTTCTTTTCTTTCCTTCTGCAGTGAATCACCCCCTTAATTGCGTTCAGGATTTGAGGATCTGGTTGGATTACCGATGAATCATTTCACATTCTCATATTATTAGCGTTAACTGTGAATGAATGAGGTTCTACTTGTCTTCCAGTTTTCTTGATAAAAAGGAAGCCCGCTACAACCCAAAGATGTCACCCTATATACCAATGAGCAAATGGCGGAAAGGGTCACAGGTAATTGCCCTTCCATCTTAGTTAAATGGGGATTTACATATACTGATAGGACCACCTCAAATTGTTGTATAAGAACATCATTATTGCGCCAACCTTAACTGTGAAATTCATTAACCTATTTAGGTGCGCTCGTGGAGTAAACTTGTCCATTTATTTCCCGAAAAACAAAATTCTAGGCATATAATAGAGTGTAGGCGTTAGAAACTGTAATGTGGGCAATTACTGTTGCTGACATAAGAATTCACATCCACAACATCAAGAGCGGGCTTTATGTTCCTGTTTCAAACTGAAACTTAAACCTTTAGATTTACCTTATGGCAGTGTTGCCGAGGACAAGGTCATATATCCTGCTGTAGATGGAGGACTCTCCTTTTTCCAAGAGCATGCTGAAGAAGAAAGTCAATTTAATGAGCTTCGTTGTCTGATTGAGAGCATTCAAAGCACAGAAATCAGTTCCACTTCAGCTGCTGAGTTTTTCTCCAAATTATGTTCGCAAGCCGACTTAATCAGTTCCACTTCAGCTGCATAGCATCCAATAAAGTTATATTTTCCATCAGGAGAAATTTTGAAAATGCTCCCAGGCACCTTTACCGAGACACTTCTCTTTCCTACTTTCTAGGACTGAAGAATAACCTTTTCTGGTGTGATTCTCCACCGGAATTCACCCCCTCACCTACTGTGATTATTGTTTAAACCCCAATCGTGTTATTCTATTAATATGGATAGTGACAGGATTTATTATCATGCTGGTTTTAAATCCTTTGACATTACCAAAAATTGTTCTAGGTCTGAAGTTTGGTTCGACTGGGTTGAACGTGAACCTGATGAGGAAAGCAACTGTAAGCCTCAAGCCTCAAAGTCATGAAGTGGGTCGTAGAGGTATTTAATGTGGCCTCAAAGGAGCATGGCAGGGCAACAAGGAGGTGGAATATGAAAGATCACTATGTAGAATTTTATTGCACTCTTAAATACAATGAACATGGAAGGTACATCAGTTTCATTGCTGTACAGGGGCAGAGCAGGTCTGTAATTATTACACCAGAAGTTACATTAAAGGCAGGGTGGGGAATAATAGCTCAAAAGATACAAAGGTTCATAAATGTCCCAGAAGAAGAGAAGAATGTCCCTATTGTCAGAAATCCACAGTGGGAGTCGTCCTACAACGAAGTAATCAGAACCAGTAGATGGCCATCAGAAGGGACGAAATCTTCTCCGATCAAATCCAACAATTCCAAAGTCACCATCCCTGGGGGTTTAGAATTATCGGATAAAGATGTGCTGAGAAGGTGCATAGTTGGAAAAGTTATGACTCCTGCGAAGGAGACTCCAACGCTAAATGATATCAGGAGATGGGCCTGTAACACATGGAAATCTACCTTTGGTGTGAATGTGTACGAGATGAACGATTCTCAGTTCTTGTTTGAACTACCTTCAACGAAGGATGCCGAAAATGTTCTTAAAGGTGAATGACATTGGAAGAAGACCAAAGTGATCCTTGAATGGTGGAAACCTACTACTGGTTGTTGGCCTGAAGAAGTGGAGCGTAATTGGGTTTGAATTAGGCTCCTGGGTCTTCCCATTAACCTCTGGTCACAGAAAGTTTTCAAAGCAATAGGTGATCAATGTGGCGGTTGGATTGAAACGGAGGAGGAGACAACATTAAAAAACCATTTACACTGGGCTAGAATCAAAGTGAAGGGAGATGGAAGTAAGGTTCCGAGATATATACAGGTAGACAACGATGGGTATTTATACAAAATTCCTGTATGGTGTGAAGTTCCGGCGACGGTGATGGCTGCTCCGATTGCCAGTGTAGATGGGAGGAGAGAAGATCTATTGGTTAATAAGGGTAGCCTTGAAGATGGGACTTATTCGGCGCAGCAGTACCTAGGTCACGTGGGCACATCGAATGAAGGGGAGATTTTTAAAAAACTTACACATGTGCCTGAGTCACGTGAGGTGGATGCTGAATTCTTTAAACAAAAAGAAGTTCCGGACCACAAACAATTAATTCATGTGGGCCCAATTTTGACAGATCCATCATCTGATTGTAGGTGCAAAGACCCAACCCTAACAACCCAAGTTGAGGAATTAATTAGTGTGGGTCCCAATTCTTTTGACCCTTTATTTCAGATGCAGATCCAAGAATTTGAGGGACCACATGTGGCTATCTCTAAAGGCCCAGCTGATGAGGATTCTAATGGCCCAACTTCTAAAGACTCTAATGGGCCTATTATTAATTTAGACATTAGGCAAATTTCTGAATCTCAATTGCCATCTTTGGAAGCAGCGATGTTTCTGTCTTCGAATGAGCAGACGAAAGAGATGAAGGAAGACTATTATGATCCTATGCTTTTGGAACTCAATTCTTCTTCTCCTTCTAACGTCTCTACTCTGGGCATCGAAGAGGACTTGGCTCAGGTTCCTCTAATCTTGCACTCAGTCCAGGGAGGTCAACGCATCAAAGAATGGGATTCATTGCATGCAGATGATGGTAGCAAACAATTGGTTATTTTTGGGGATCCATCTGCATGTATTGATGAAGAAGCTATTCCAATTGACATGCAAATTCAAAGGGCGGAAGAAGAAGCTTCACTGTGGGTGCATATGAGTGTTCTCAAACTAAGTAAGCAATTTGGGGTTGATTTTGAAGGGTGTGAAGGGGATGCCATGTCTTTATTCATGAAGATTGACAGTAGAAGGCATAAGAAGATGGAAGATATCACTACCCAAAGCAACACTGCAATAAAACCAAAAGGTCAGAAGCAATTAGAGAGGTTAAAATCAGGCATTAAATATAAAGATGGACAATCTAGGGTCAGGGGGAGAGGCACCCTCAAAGTTGATTAATGAAGATCGACATACTATCATGGAACGTGTGGGGATTGAATGATGGGGAGACACAGGGACTTATTAAAACTGCTCTTAATGAATGGAGATGTGATGTAGTAGTTCTTCAAGAAACAAAGATACAAGGTGATATATCTCGTGTAGACATTTATGGGGGAGTAGATGGGTGGATTTTGTAAATCTTGAAGCCATTGGTACCAGTGGGGGAATTCTTATCATGTGGGATAAAAGGATATTAGAAGGGCAGTTGATTATTTCTGGAAGTCAGAGTATCTCTTGTAGATTGACTGCAATAGGCCAAGATTTCTCATGGTTCATCGCAGGGGTATATGCCTCAAATTCCAGAATTGAGAGGCAAGACTTATGGTGGGAGTTGGCAGCCTCAAGAGGACTTTGTAATGGGCCATGGGTGGTCTGTGGGGATTTCAACACAACCCGACACTCAAATGAAAGAAGCAACGATCATCGTCTCACCAGAGCTATGAGAGATTTCTCTGACGCAATCAATGATCTACAGTTAGTAGATCCACCACTTTTTGGGGGTTCTTTCACTTTGAACAAAGGGAACAATCAGGGAATTGCTTCGAGAATTGATAGATTTCTTTTTTCCATTGAATGGGATGAACACTTTAGAAATATTAGACAGTCTACTTTGCCAAGAATCACTTCTGATCATTGTCCTATTAAGCTAACTTGTGGTGATTGGGAACAAAGGAAACCATCATACTTTAAATTTGCAAATTGGTGGTTGGAGGTTGGCTTCAAAGATCTGGTTAAAGCTTGGTGGCTATCTTTTGCAGTACAAGGACACCCAGACTTTATTTTAGCAACAAAGCTAAAACTCCTGAAAGCTAAACTAAAGGAGTGGAATACTACTAACTTTGGGGATCTAGCAAAGAGGAAGACAGAGCTTTTGAACCAACTAACCATTCTTGATGTTTTGCAGGAACAAAGAAATCTCACTGATGATGAATTGATACAAAAAGCCAATATTACTTTGGATTTTGAGGAAATATCCAAATATGAAGAATCCTCCTGGAGGCAAAAATCTAGAATTCTATGGTTAAAGCAGGGGGATAAGAACACCAAATTCTTTCACAAGATGGCTAATGCACATAGGAGATTCAACACCATAGACAAGTTGGAGATTAATGTGATTGAAATCACTGAACCAGTAGAAATTAAAGGAGAAATCATCTCATTTTGTAAACAACTATACTCTGAGACAGAAGCATGGATGCCTAACTTTACTCCTCAGAACTTTGCTTCAATTACAGATGAGGAGCAAAGTTGGCTGGAGAGACCTTTTGAGGAACAAGAAGTTCTCCATAGTTTAAAGCTATGTGCTATAGAAAAGCGCCAGGTCCTGATGGTTTTTCGATGAGGTTTTTCATTGCATGCTGGGATTTTCTGAAGGTTGACATCCTACAAACTATGGCCAATTTTCACACTCTGGGAATTTTTGAGAAGAGTTTAAATGCCACCTACGTGGCGCTTATACCCAAGAAGAGTGGAGCTAAGGAATTAAGAGACTTCAGACCAGTCTGATTGGGGGCATCTACAAGATTATTTCCAAGACTCTAGCAGAAAGACTTAAGAATGTGATAGATAAAATTGTGAACAAGCATCAGGTGGCTTTTATCAAGGGAAGACAGATTATGGATGCTGCTCTCATAGCTAATGAATGTGTCGATAGTATACAGAAGGAGAAGAAACCAGTGATTATTTGCAAACTAGATATCGAAAAGGCATTTGATCATGTTAATTGGAGGTACCTGATCAATATTTTGAAAGTTATGGGTTTTGGGAATAAATGGCTTAAATGGATCTTCTTTTGTATCAGTACAGTGAAGTATTCTGTCTTGATTAATGGATTTCCTGAAAGCTTCTTCTCTTCAATGAGGGGTTTAAGGCAAGGAGACCCTCTATCTCCTTTCCTCTTTATTTTAGCCATGGAAGGGCTGAGTAGCATGATGAGAGCCTCTACTATCAGTGGTTGCTTGAAGGGATTTGAAGTACAGAACATAATTAATAGCATGAAGATTTCGCATCTTTTGTATGCAGATGATGCTCTGGTTCTTTGTGATGCTGAACCTGCCCAGCTAATGCATTTGAGGCTGCTTCTCACAGTCTTTGAAGGTATCTCAGGTCTTCATGTTAACTGGAGTAAGAGCATGTTGGTGCCTATTAATGTAGTTCCAAACAGTCCAATTCTAGCTGGCATTTTGGGTTGTGAAGTAGGAAATTTACCAACTAAGTATTTGGGATTATCTTTGGGTTCCAAGAACAAAGCTGCAGATATATGGGAAGGGGTACTTGATTAATGTGAAAAGAGACTTACAAGGTGGAAAGCACAATACTTATCCCTAGGGGGAAGGATCATTTTAGTGAGCTCTGTCCTGGACTCCCTACCCACCTACATCATGTCCTTATTTTCTATCCCAGCCAAAGTAAGGAGAAGAATTGACCAACTGAGAAGGAACTTTATTTGGGAAGGCAACAGGGAGTCCAAAGGCTCCCATCTTGTTAACCGGAACACTCTCATCTCCAGCAAGAGAGTTGGCGGTCTAGGCATTAGAAACTTAAGTTTGCATAACAAGAGTCTCTTAATGAAATAGTTATGGAGATTCAACACTGAGAAGCAAGCCTTATAGAGACAAGTTGCCAACTGCAGGTATGAGCAATCAGGACACTGGAGCACCAAACCAGTGAGAACTCCTTATGGAGTTGGCAATTGGAAAGCCATCAGGAATCTATGGGAGGAGCTTACAACAAACACAGGTTTTAGGATAGGAAATGGGAGGATGGTATCATTTTGGCATGATGATTGGATTGATGGAGCATTGAAAGATCTTTTTCCTGATCTGTTCAATCTCACCACTTCACCTAATGCCACAGTAGAAGAAACTTGGAGCTCCCAGGGCTGGAACCTAATTTTCAGAAGGCTTCTCAATGACTGGGAAGTCACTAGAGCTACTGAGATTCTCAAAATGCTAGAAGGTTTTGCAGGATTAAGTGAGGCGGAGGATTCTCTTACATGGAAAGGAGGCAAGGGCTCTAAATTTACAGTCAAGGCAGCATACAACTATCTATCATCCAGAGGACACCACAACTATCCTTGGCCTTGGAAAAAGATTTGGAAGATCAAAGCACCATTCAAAGTTATTTGCTTTTCATGGTTAGTGGTAAGAAAAGCCTGCCTCACTCTAGAAATTCTTCAAAGAAGAGGTATTCAGACCAGCTCTACATGCTTTCTATGTCAACAGGAAGAAGAAACCAATGAGCATCTTTTCTTATATTGTGTTATTACTAGACAACTTTGGCAGCTCTTTATAGCACTAGCTGGTATTGTTTGGGTAATGCCCAAAGACACCATTGGCCTGATATGCAGCTGGAACAGTATTAGGGGAAGAACCTGTCACAAGGAATGGTGGAAGATTGTTCCAGCTTGCATATGGTGGACAGTTTGGAAGGAGAGGAATGCAAGATGTTTTGAAGGCAAGAGCAGTTCAACACAGAAAATCAAGAGTTCTTGTATTTCTCTTTTTCACTTTTGGTGTAAAGAACAATTGATAGGTGATGTAGAATCACTACTAGACCTTTTTGATTCTCTGTAAGATTTTCAGGGGCTGTACTTGTAAATTAGATACCAGCCCCGTTTTATGGGTGCTGAAGAATATAATTGTTACCTTTTTCAAAAAAAAATAGAGTATAGGCGTGTAGACAAGCTGGGTATGGCAACTTGGTTCTCCTCTTGAAGGCAACAAGAGAAACATTCTTAGCCTAAAGCTTAGAGCGTTTTCTTTATTAGCTTTTTGGTGCAACTTGGCCTTTGTACAGGACATAGATGCCTTGTTAGATATGATTACGGAATTGCACAACTTGTAACTTTGTTTTGTTGCACTAGCTTAGTCCTGATCCTTTTCTAATAAAATTCCTTAATACTTATTAAAAAAAAGAAGAAGCAAAGACGAGAAGCACTTACCGACTCCTACAAAATGGAAAAGGATGTGCAGAAGTGAAAAGAATCAGGAATCAAAGAGGTCTGCAAAAAACTTATGCAGATACAAACGACAACAACAATTATGCTTTCGTCCCAAACAAGTGGGATTAGCTATTTGAATCCTGACTTCTCCATTTAAGCTCAACTAAAAGCACCTATAAATTTGAAATATGTCAACCTATATACTTAACTATTAAAAGTTTAAAGATTTTTCTCAGAAGGGAATACCCGCCAGCTTGATGGTCATTGTTGAACTTACATCTGTGGATAAAAGAATTAGTTAGCCTCTGCATGAACATACACCCCATAAAATTTCTTCTTGTTAGATCAAGGCTTGAATTCCTTAACTTATTGCATGACTGTCTATCAATGTGAGGGGGATTGATTACCTTATCCAAAAAAAAAAGGTGAGAGGCATTGATTGGTTTTTGCCTGATAAAATGTTTTAATCACCTATTAATTGTAAAGGTCGTTCTCAAATCTCAATGAGAAGAAATATTCTTTTGCTGATATTTATGGCGCCCAAGTTATTGTTACTCTTTAAAAGTCATCTTTAGATTCTGATAAATAAAAAAAAGCATCTTTAGTTTCATCCAGCAGTTCTTTCTCCTTTTAAAGTTAAAGTTGTTCTTGTACCTATAACCAATCTAGTCTTAAATTTTCGAAGCTCGGGTGTTTTCATAAAATTATATTATCTCAAATCAATACAATCTGCTGTCTGCTTTGTGGTGACATGATAGTATGATTCATTACTATATGCTTTTATGAGTTTTGACTTGACATTTTAGTCCAGTGGATCACTTTAATCAGGAAGCACGCGGAAGTGGTTGCAGATGATGATGCTGTCCTTCGAGTCTTCAAGATGTTCTGCAAGGTTCATATCGCATGCTCTTCCCTCTTTAATCTTCAAGTATATTTTAGTCAATAAATGCTGCAAAATTTGCAATCGTAGTGATTAGTGCTATAAGGTTTAAGGTATACATGCTTAATAAAGCATTGGTGCTTCAGGGTTATAAAAAGCACTAGTAAATTAGCTCGCGCTTTGCGCGATCTTAAAGGAATTTAAAATAAGATTAAATAATAGTATCATATAAAAGAAAGTCAATCTTTACTAACCAATTATTTATTCATAATCTTACCATGAACTATGATAATGGATAAACAACCTACTACAACTGGTAAAACTGCATTAACAGTTCAATCGATATCAAGGCAATAGCATTCTTTATCAACTCATGATTCATTGCTCCAATGTCTCCTTTTTTCTATAAAGAAACATGAAGAAGGGTGACGATGGATCAGGATGGTAGTAAGGTAGTCATAGTTAGCAAAAAATAGATATGAAGTGCTAGCTGGTTTTTCTTTTATTGATAACAATAGCTAATAGCAATCAAAACTTGCTGAAATATTGGCAGATGCATGAATATTATATTTTCACGTAATAAATTATAGACCTTTTGAAGGTAACGGAAATTCCTAACGTCCAAACTGAGCTGAAGTCTTGAAGGCAAAAAAGAAATCCTTTACATTTAAACTGAACATGAGTTAAGTTCTTACCACTTCTTCACCTATACTCACTCACAGCCTTTCCGAAGAACATTAAAATATACATGAGTATGTGTATTCTCATCCCACTTATAGGATTATTTTGAGTGTTAGAGGTCTAGCTCTTCAACAAAAATATGTCATGTTTTATTGCTCCAGGCCTCCCACTAACATGAAAGGAAAAATGTGGAAAAAAAGAGAGCTAATTCTTAACACATTCAACAACAACAAAAAAAAAACAAAAAAAATAGAGGATCAAACCAGCGGTAGATTGCTTGGGCTTTTGAGATTTTATGTGACGGTGGGACATTATGTTCCTTTGTCTCCCTTTAGCACGATTATCTATAAAAAGTGAAGCATTAAAGAGATATATAGTAAAAGAATTTATGTGAAATGTGATATGCTTTAGCATTATACAAGTGTTCTCTAGCTTGCAATTCTAGCTAATGGAGCTAGAATGTGAATTGAAACAAAGCGACGAAAATACAACACAAATATTGTACAGAGGAAAAAAAAACAAAAGAGAGAATAGGTTGGTTATTGGAAGATTTATATCAAGCAACAATACTTCTACTGAGGACCAGAATATATAAAACATATGTGTTTTCCTACTTTATTTATATGGTTTGTTGTCTATAAAGCCTCTTTGGATCCTATTCCACCCACCCCTTTCCATTCTTCCAACATCTCTATAATTAGTCACTCTTTGGATTTTTTGTCTCAGAAAAGGATCAGGGAAAAATGGTGATAGTTTTTGATTGCTAGTTTAAAACAACTATCTTTCTTTCTTTTCAACTACTCTGCTTATTCCTTTGTGCAGCGATGATACAAAATAAAGTTTCTATATAAAGGTTGAGCAAGCATCTCTGCTTGGTTTTTGCTTTTCTTGACTAATGTGATTTTCACAATTTTTCTTTTTTCACTATTCTATTTTTGCTAAAAAACGCACTCAGGACAAACACTACGTATAAGCCAAATAGAAAGCAAGAATAGAAGAGGAGGAAAATGTTTCCCCGAAATCTCCATACTCGGGCTCATTGTTCATTACTTTGGCAAAACATAATGATGCTACCGATCTCCAAGTATGGTGACGCAAAGACGTAAAAACTAATATAGGTCACTGGATGAAAAAAAGGAATTTAATAAAGTCAAACATCAACCAAAGTTGAACCGACGATTGTGACACCAAGATGGAAAAACGAATACAAGCCCGGGATGAGTAAGAGAAATTTAATTTAGACATACATGAAAACAATCACTAACCAAAGATGAAGTTTCCTACCTTCTATGTTGGTTTGCTTTGGTGCCTTTGAAATTGAAAACATGAAGATTTTAAACGACTGTTTCTAATCTTCACTGGCCTGCTTGTCGTCATTGAAATTGAGAACTTGTAAATTTTTGTTTGAGTTGTTTCTGGAGGATTCTAAAACACTGATATATCCCTCTTTATTTGGAGTATTAAAGAGGTGCAATTAAATTAAACCTTAATAGTTTGGATGAACTTAAACGTGAAAGTTTTGCTTTGTAACGGTTGGTTTGCCGAAAATTCTGAAACGGTGCTTTTCATTTGTAATAGCTTAACTGTTTAGATTTAATAATTGAGTATCCTATTAAAATGAGAGGAGAAAACTAAAAAAATGAGAAATTAGATAAATGTAATTCCTGGTCAATGAGGACTGCCACATCACCTGGCCAATGTCCCTCAATTATATATATATATATAGATTGCTTAGCCTCAACAGCCTAAAAGCCCATTTTTACTAAACCCATGATGATTCAACATGCTTTATGAATAATGCCTTCCTTAGTTTATAATTACTGCCAGTTACATTCTCTAAATGGAACTGTTAATGTGGATTTACGTTGATGCACCATATATCAATATCCAATATGCTTCATTTATCTGATAACTAATAGCTTCAGGATCTTAATCTTGCAGAGACGTCCATCGCTGGAAGCCAGTAAGGGGAAAAAGAATATGGTAAGTTAGTGTGCCTTCTGCAAAGTAGATGCATTTGGCTCTATTAATATGTGAGGAAAGGAGATCCACTGTACACATTTTTCGGGCTCTTTTGTCCACTTCCGTGGTTGCCTTGTCTTGCGCGTGCTCCTTTGCAGCACCATACTCTTATGCCAACACTACCACACGCCGGCATGGCTCCATGCCAATGATTTCTCGGTCGCCTCAGCTTAACGACATCCTTGACCACCTTGTGGCCCTCATGACGTGCAAAGTTGCGGACACCACCTTAGGCTATATATATATATATATATATATATATATATATATATATAACACACACACACACACACAACAACAACAACAACAACAACAACAACAACCCAGTAGAATCCCACTAGTTGGGTCTGGGGAGGGTAGAGTGTACGCAGACCTTACCCATATATATATATATATATATATATATATATATATATATATGGCAAATTAAAAAAAAAAAGGCCACACTGAAAACATCTTGTACGGACATACGGGATTATGACTTTGCCTCTATTCATTATATTTTTTAAATTCATGCTAGCTCACTCTTTTGTTTCCTCAAGCATTCATTTTTTAAGTTACATTTGTTTCTTCTAACCTTGCAATGAACCTTGCAGAAACTTCAAAAGCAGCACAACTGCATTCCAGATGAACACTATGTGCAGACATTATTGGCCGTAAGTAATAGACTTATCTATCTAGGCTACTTTCCATCTTTATTCTTCTTGTGTGTTCTCAGGATTCTGCGACACATCTTTTTTCCTGGAACTCCATTCTTGTAGATAACACACACAAAGTAGTCGTGTTCAATTTATATTCCAAGGAATTCTCTTCGTGGATTGCTTGTGAGACTAAAGGTTCTAGTTTTTAATTGTTTTACAGATGCATGGTTTTGAAGGAGAACTTGAACGTAGAACGATAACCTATACAGAGTGGAATGAATCTGTGACAAATATGGAGAAGAGGGGTTGGCATCCTATTACATTTAGCTATGCGGATGCTGGGCCTGTACAGATCAAGAGAATAAAGGTAGTATAGGATGTGTATAATATTCTGCTTTCTCTAGCTTAGGAATTTGGCTATGATCATCTCTGTTTAATTTTTCATCTTGGATTAGTTTCAACTTCTCTTTCTTCAACTTTCCTTTTTGGTTTTCCTTGTTGACTTTCACGTTGGTTTTCTTTTATCAGCTTTGCCTTTTGGTTCTTCTTTGACCTTCTCAGTTGGTTTTGTTGCTTCAACTTTGCTTTTCTTTTTTTCCCTTCTCTGACTTCCTTAGTTGTTTTCTTTCTTAATATTTTTTGTTAGTCATTTATTCAACTTCTCTAGTTGTTTTTGTTTCAACTCTAGTTATTATTGCATCAAGATATCTTGCCTACTGAACTGATTGCTTTGTACTTCTCCCTTCCAATTTTTACAGGATATCAACAATGTTTACTATGAAACTGAGTACAGAACAGAGTGGTGTCGGAATAATTCTACTCTGGTCCCCTGTTTTTTGTTTGCGAGGAAATTCTCACGAGGGGCTGCAATGCGCCTCTTGAGTGAAGGAGTAGTTTCTCAGTTCGATGCCTCCTCCATAATGAACTCAACACCGTGATTTCATGAGTCTCTTTTTAATAGTTTTGACCTTCACAGTATACTTCGATGAGGGGATTAGTTGCCCTTGATAGAATTACAACCTACGTGTGTTACAACACCTCTAGCTTACTGATATAGGAAATAGACAGGTGGAAGCTGATTGTAGTATGGTTCATGTAAGACTTAGTACTGTAGATAAAATCACATTACTTGGTATCTGCCTAATATGCTAGGAATTCTTTTCTTTCTTTATCATTCGGCACATAGTACATTATATTTCGAATGGGAAAAGCAAGGGTTGATTTTTGTATGATTGTCTCGAGACAGGAAATACCTCTGTTTCCAGTTTCTTCCCCAAAGATGCTTATAAAAGTTTGTCCATTCTTTGTCAATTTCAACGGAGCGAACTGCTCTCATTGGTTAGATTATAGTGCTCCAAGCAAAAATGGACATGATCTCATCACTTGGGGCTGTCGATAATTTAAAATTCAGGCGCGATAACTATTGATTTTTTTAATGATGGGGATCGGATTAGTTTGTCCAAACTTCGACTATTTAATTGGTACCTACTGCTGTCTGCTCTCTACCAGTACATGTAGATAACTAAATGAATGTTTTATCTTAATCCCAAAAGACTGCGACAGTTTCAACCCGATTTTGCTACAGAATGAATGAACGTACAGAGAAAGATATATTTCCTGAAGTGAATCCAAACCGATAAACCATGAACAGAAGGAGTTGTTTCAGTTTCTTGCTTCTCTATAATTATATACCATTGACTGGCTTTAAGAAAATAACTTGTATTGTTAGAGAAATTTCCTGAGTAGCTAGGCAGTAATACATTTGGATGAATATTATCAATAAGAAACTGGTGAAATGCCAGTTTACTTGCTTTATATCTAGACGCTATAAGAGTTAAACAAGGTCTTGTTTCCATCCTTGATGGCGTGCTCTGAGCTCCCACATAGCAGTGATTTGTCTCTGTGCTTCTAAAGCAATTTCAGCCTTTTCCCTAGCTTCTTCACAAGTTCCCATCCCTGAAGTGCATTTGTCTGCCTCCTTTTGATATTGAGACACCATCTTTTTTGCCTCCAGCAGTGCCATGTCTGCTCTTCTCTGATTTTCCGTTGTTTCATTCTCCATTTGCTTTAATTCCTCCGCCAACGACGCCGTGAAGTTTCTCTCTTCCTCCTCACTCACCCCCAGATCATGTTCCATGCAATCTGTGGGACAATGGAGAAAAAGAAAAGCTATCATTCAAGAAAAGGTGCTAGCAATAATAACTAGCAAATTAAAGGTTGAGAAAACTGACCTGTAAAAGAAGTCACATTCACACCTGAGAAAGAGAAATAAAGAGGTGATCCATATCAAACATACTATTGAAAACATCTCAACATCAAGGGAGTAACTATGAACTGTTTATATTTACTTAATGACTCCATAGCTTATGAATATTAGGTCAATTCCAAGACAAATGTTTTCTTTCATATGTGAATCAAAATTTTTGAAGTCGGTGGATTTACAGTGCATGCGGTTTATCATAAATTAACGTACATACTACCACAATGAAATTATGACTTTACTAGCCTAATCATCCCACCATTTGTTCTCAAATATAACAAAAAAAAAAAAAAAAAGATCCTGTGTAATTTCACAGATGGGATTTTGAGAGTGTAGTGTGTACGCAGCTTTATCTCTACCTTGAGAAGGTAAAAAAGCTGTTTCCACTTTCGGCTCAAGTCTTAGTTCTCAAATATCCGAAAATTTAAAATTTAGATTCAGTGAGTTCAAAGTGCATGCGGTTTATCATAAATAAGCATGTGATATATTAAAGGATATATGTTCACAACAAGAGAGGAAATTAATTAAAGAGGTACGTACCTTGTGGAAAAGAGAGAAGGGGCCGAGTAGCGCAATCACAAGGACAAGAGGGGCAAGAATAATGGGCAGAGGAAGAAATAGTTTGAGAGAGATGCCAATAGAGTGGTGGACCTGCTACATAACCAGTAATGCATAATCCCATAATTAACACTCCAAACATCACCATCTTCCCATTCCACCTGCTTCTTCCATGTTTATGTTGTGGATTCATTTCCCTCTCTCTCTTTATGTTTGGATCTTTTCTTCTCTTTCTTGAACTGTTATGTCTATGTTAAAGAGGTTTTTAAGGATCTATAATATAACTGTGACTGAGCTACTCTTGAACTTTTCTTTTTGATATCTAATCTTTAGGACTTGGTTTTTGCGAGACTTGGTGCATGGATTTTGGGAGATGTTAAAACTGGAAAACTCTATACGTGGTAAATTCTAAAATTAGGAAAATTAAAAGTATTATTTTTTTCTAGATTTTAGATGACATTACCATCGTATAATTAGGCGAAAAAAAACACTTACAATTATGTAAACAACACGTTCTACAAACCTTTTTATGTTAACCTGAATTTTCTTTTTTAAATAAAAATTGCCTGTGTCATGTTGTAGGAATATGAAACATCCCATAGTTTAATAGCTTCTGATTAGCAAAATTATGAATCTAATCGGATTACACATTTGCATCAAAGGTTAAGAAAAAGGGGGGAAATGAAAGTAAAAAGAAGAAAAACGTGAAAACAAAAAAGATTTTTTAATATATACACCCAAACGCCACACTGAATATGGTCTCGTGTAAATGCAAAGGATTGTGTGTGTGTATATAACATGATTTTATGTTTGTCTGCAAATGAGATATTATATAGGTCCCATCTCTAATGGTGGTAGAAGCAACTAAGATTTATGTAGAAGATTACAACGCTTTAGCAAGAACTCCGCAATGTCAAAACAACAAATTCAGTTATAAGTTACTTGCACATCTCAACGTTGTATTTAAGTTGCCCAAGCTATTATTCACTGATATTGGTTAGTGCAAGTTCACTAAAATTGAAACTACGAGTTGCATCAGCTTTAAGCTTATTAGATCTTGAACATAACCTCAATGCCAAGAATCAAAAGGAGTAAAAGCAAAAAAGGAAACGTAATCAAATTCACTAATTCAGTTCATTAGACCCTGCAAATACGTTTTTGCATCCATTGCCGTACATATAGAAATATCATATAACAAACTAATATTACCCGGCATCTTGAAAACAGAATTATTACCAAAATTATTCATTCTTGTGGTATCTGCACGACTAAAAATAGATAATATTGATGTCATCGAATGAAATTTTCTATGGAAAATAATCAGGGATAGTACCTCAAATTTATGCAGACCCTTGCAATTTTTAATATAAAATGGCCTCCGAGCCACTTAAACTTGTATCTATTTGTCAACCCGGTACATAAACTTTGAGTTTTCTAGTTTTGAACACTCCAACTCAACTATTTGCACATTAATAAACATATTTGACCGTTGACTATGCTTATATGGCAATATCGTGTGTGATATGGTAATGCACGATGTCCCCTTCTCTCTTCGCTGTTCTTCCCATCCCCCACCTCCCATTCCCACTTTCTGTTCTTCTTTTCTAGAATTCCCATCCCCCTTCTCCCCCAGTTTCTCTTTAATCTTCTTCTCCCTAATTAATTCCCTTCCAACTTTTGTGTTCTTTCCCCCTTCCTCTCCCCCCTCTTTTCTCCTCAATAAGTCAAGATTTAGATTATTCTTCACAAAATACGTTGAAAATAACTAATTAACTTACTTCTAAATCACCTTCTAATTTCAAGAAAGAATAAATGTGCCAAAAATCAGAGTATAAATATGAGCATTACAATTCTTTCCGGCCAAAAATATTTTCCGGTGAATTGACCCGGTCAAATTGACTCATTGTTTCTGATTTTACAGAGGACTAGAAAATACTTTGAAGATGAGAAAACTTGAAGCACAAGTGATTTTTCTTTTATCTTGACATTTGGGTTTCAAAATTTTATTAAGATTTTTTTCTTTCTTCTTCATGTTTTTCATTTCTGGATTTTAGTTTTGATGTTTAGAAAAGGGATTGTAGGTTTCTAATGGCAAAGATGGCGGCAGTGCTAGCGGCGGTATTGATGCTGGAATGCCGGATTGGAGTTCTGAAAACAAAGATGAGAAGCGGCATGTGGTATATGGTTGCAGTGGAGATGGTAGAACCCGTTGAGGATAGGGTATTTTGAAGAGCATTTGGTAAATTGGTTTATTAAAAAAAGGTAGGACCCACCAATTACACATGTCAAACTATAAAAGACTGATTAATTATGTCGTCGCGACGGAGAAACACGCTTAATTGGAGGTGTCTATTGACGTGCAAATAGTTGAGTTGGGGTGTTTAAACGGGAAAGCCCAAAGTTTCTGTACCGGGTTGACAAATGAGTACAAGTTTAAGTGGCCGAGAGGCTACTTTGCCAATTCTTAATATAAAATAAATTCAAGGTGATATGACAGTTGATGCTTTGAAGTTTCCTAAGGGGTCCTTTGTACAGAGTGAATAAGAACTTCCTGTTGTAAAGAAAAGATTTTGTGCTAATTCAACTCGCTCAAGAGGTAATGATTGACCAAGATCAAATAAAAATATGACAGTGAATTCCTTCATAGAATGTGCTATATTCTAACACCTATCCACTGTCACATGTTCGATTCAGTTCTCAACTTCATGGACATATATTGCGCTCTATAGTTGACTGAACAACTGAATGATGGATTTGCAATTGGCAGTTATAAACACTTTCTGGAATTCTGGCTCGCACAGATTAAACTGATATTCCTTGCTCAATTCCTAATAGCACAATAGTATCCTGAGCAACTTGACATTTACTCTCAGAAATCTCCTCCTGGGTTTCACCAAGCCTTTGACATCAGTGATCCCAATGGGAAAAATAGCACGGAGAAGATGTCGTACATAAGCGCCTATGGGATATTCTCTATGTTTGACTTGATTACCCTTTCACTAATCTCCTCACTCAGATTCTTGAGAACCGACATTATCTCCTCCTGCTGAGGATGAGAGGTTTGGCCCATGAAAAAGGTTGTTATTACTCCATGTAAGTCAATAAAACTCCAACCAGGAAGTTTTTTGAGCCCAAGATCCCTCATTTGGACCCATGCCTTACCAACGCCCTCCCACTGGGCCATTGAAGCGTAACTATGAGCCAATTGCACATACCTTCCAGCATCCCCATGATCTAACATTGAGATTTCTTTGCAAACAATATCCCTAAGTTTTACAAGGGCTTTCGTTTTGCAAGCATCAAGAATGATACCAAGTGCGTCAGCCATTGGTTCTGGAAATTTTGTCTTATAGAAGTTGTATGCATCTTTCACCCTACCAGCTCGACAAAGTAGATCAACTATGCAAGCACAGTGTTCGAGTTCAGGTGCAATCTTAAAATCCCTTTCCATGGAATCAAACAAGCTTATACCTTGGTCGACAAGTCCATTATGACTACAGGCAGAGAAAACAGATAAGAAAATAACACTATTTGGTGTAAGACCACTTTGCACAAGCTCCGAATACAACTCCAGGGCAGTTTCCGCTTTGCCATGACTGCCATATCCCGCAATAATTGTGCTCCATGAAATGAGATCATGTTCTACGATCCTGTCAAAACACTTCCTCGCACTGTCCAGGTCACCACATTTGCAGTACATATCAACCAAAGCCGTGCCTATCTTGACGCAAGGTTCAAAATAGCCCCTTACAACAAGATTATGAATCCACTTTCCTTGCTGATATGCTCCTACCGAGGCACAAATTTGAAGAAGAGAAACCACTGTAATTGAGTCAGGTCTTTGGTGGGCTATCCTCATTTCATTAAACAGATGCAAGGCCATTGCTAATTGCCCATTCTGAACATTCCCTGCAACAATTGCATTCCAGGAAACCACATCTCTGCTTTTTATCATATCGAAAACAGCAAGCGCTCGTTTCAAATAGCCACACTTTGAATACATGGTGACAAGTGAATTTTGGGCAGGAGTCTCTATGGAAATTCTTTGCCTCAACATGTAGCCATGTATAGAAGTTCCTACTTTCAATGAACCTAATTGAGCACAAGCTGCAAGGGCACTTGCTATAGTAGTTGTAGACGGTTCAATTCTACTACACAACATGCTTTGAAACACTTGAAGTGCTTTATCTGCACGTTCATTCTGAACAAGTCCTGAGATAATAGTCGTCCACAAAACTACATCTTTATCATTTGCTCGATCAAAAATCTTAAACGTATAATCCATGTTCCTACATTTTAAATACATAAACATAAGTGATGTCTCAAGATGCACATCTAATTCAAATCCAGCAGCAACTATCTGTCCATGCACCACTTTTCCCAATTCGGCACAACCCTCTTTTGCAATTGCAGAAACCAAGGACCCATATGTTTGATAATCAGGCCATGTATTTTCCAACCTCATTCTATACATTAGGCTCAATAATTCTTCTGTGTCCCCCACTAAAGAATACCCTGAAGCCAAAGAATTCCAGGAAACAATATCTTTTTCATCCATCCACTCAAATAACTTCCTAGCATACTCAATTTTTCCACATTTGCCATACACATTCAACATACAATTCAACAAAACAGTGTTACCCATGAATCCATATTTTATTACAGAAGCATGCAAACACTCCACATGAATGCTCTCTGATACCCCAGAAAGCATTGTCAACATGGTAACAGAAGTAGGCTTTATTCTATCATGTAACATAGAATTGTACATAACAAAAGCATGCTCAAAATCACCACTCCGTACATAACACCCTATAACAGCCGTCCAGGGGACAATGTTCCTGTCAGGCATTATATCAAACGCTTTGTGTGCACTCTCTGTAAGCCCAAAAGACGAATAAAAACTGATCAAAGAAGACCCAATATAAGGATCAGACGAGAACCCATTAACGACTACGTGTTGGTGTAGCAAAAGGCCGTGAGGGAGGAGGTTGAGGGAAATGCAGGCTTTGAAGAGAGTGGGAAAAGTGAAAGGGTCTGGAGGAACAGAGGATTTGAGCATGGAGTTGTATGTGAGTAAAGCATGATGGTGGGCACCTTCCGAGTAAAGGCGGTGGAGGGTGGCGTTGAAGGACTTGGTGGTGGCGGTGGCAGCGGCGGAGGAGCGCCGAAATGGCGCCTGTGTTAAAGCGCGGAAGAGGATGTTGAGTTTGAGCTTGTGCATTATTCATGGTCGCTTTCTTCCTGGATGAGTACGCTCAATGTCACGGACAGCTCTGCGCAGCTAAAATCCTCTTCATTCACCTTCCAACAAATGTTTCTACTTCCCAACTCTTTTTGAAGGTTTTTCAATTCTCGTTCCACTTCTTTCTGGGCCTTCGTCATTCAATTTGCTTTTATAACTGTCCGATGACTTCCACTTGGATAAAACATTTCTGCTCCTTTCATTTCATCTTTAAAATTACGATAAAAATCATTGTCACCAAAAATTGATGTGCATATAAAAATCGTCCTACTGAAATTGGAACAATTAGTATTCTCGTATATAGAACTGATATTCCTACAACTGATAATGCAAGAAATTGTATAACGGCTGTACTACCACTCATTAATATTGCGAGAAAGCATCTTTACCTTACATCAACGTTTAATATTATGTTAGTAGATAATGTCCGGTAACATGTAAATTGATTTCGTAAGACCGAACGATATATAGTCTAACGTTTGTCCGCACAAGTTATGACTGTTAGCTGCCATAAGTAGTTTAGCTGTTTTTCCCATAACAAGATCCAAGGGCAAGGCCATGAGACTGCATTCTACAAAGATACCATCAATCAGTACTGTTTGACGAGAATATATCAAATTCCATGACATTATTAAGAACATCTAGATCACAGCACAAGACAATGCCAGCAGTAATAATAAATGGAATACGAAGATGCTATAGGCCACATAGCAAATGAGGTTCATCGTTGCTCAGAGCACGCCAAAACGCTCCAGATTTCGCCATAAAGCAGCAATAATTTAAGGTACAAGTTTGCCTCAGTTTCTTTAACTAAAATGGGTTCATCGACCTAGTTTGTTTGCTTCTTTGGATACTCTCTTGCTCCAAATATTGTAGATCCAACTCGAACATTTGTACTGCCCATCTCGACCTGTAGCAATAAACTAAGCAATATCAGTATGTTGTGCTCAAACATATCTTAACATGAGGTCAGAATGGAGCATATGTATAATTCAGTACCATGCTGGCTAATTAATAAATGAAATTCTACTTTAACAACAATCTAAACTACTATTATACATGAAATTAGCCCCCCCCCCCCCCCCCCCCCCAAAAAAAAAAAAAGCATACAGAGGAAACCAATAAAGAACAGAGAAATATCAAGAGAAAAATTCAGACTAAAACTTGAGCTGCAGCAAACGGTTAAGGGGTGAAACTACTATGCTAGTCTGCAAAAGTGCCTTAATCGCATGGGTGTGCGCGGGAGCTGGGCGAGTTGATGGTCCAGATATTAGGAATTACAAATCAGACTCAAAAGCCTTCTAATAACAGAGACCATTAACGAAAACTGAGTCAGATGTCTAATTAATCATACTTGGTTTATAAAGAGAATATTGTATACATGGTCCAATCAGACTACCACATTGATCCCTAGAAGGAGAAGAATCGCGGAATTCAAGTTCTTTCTAAGCCTACTAATGGTTTGATAGGCTTAGTGACAAGTCAGGTCACTCACAGCGAGTTCAAAGTCGCCCGACATGCCCATTGACAGCTCACATTGATCTTCAGATATTTCAAGAGCCTTGCAAACCTCACTTCTACATCTTGCTAAAGTCTGAAACCAAAGCATGATGAATATCAGGATATTTGAGTTGAGATGGAATAATAGCAACCAGGACAAGAAGAAACAACTATAAAACCACAACCTTAAAGTTATCAGGAGTTGACGTATAATCTGGCATCCCAATAGTCATCAAGCCACAAAATTCAAGATTAGGGCAGTTTGAAGTAACATGTTTTACGAGTTCCAAACACCCCTCTGGTTCAACACCAGATTTAGCTGCAACAGAACCCAATCACAGTTACTTTTTCCTTCTTGAATATGAGCAGAACCTTCACAAAATTGGAGGAACTAAATGACTTTAATAAATCAGAGACATACTCCAGTTACCCACTTTCTTCCCCGCTTGTATTAACTTGGATAAAAACTTTCAATGGCTTTCTTCCAATGTTCCCAGCCACACGGTTGAGCTGATTTGCAATCTATTGAATGCAGAAAACAAAATATAAACTATGTCAGCCAAAGGAAGTCTGTCCTAGCTCACAATATTGAATGTCTGTCAATGTGTTCATACGCACAGTTATATTGCTACTGGTCCAAAGCTGATCCAACTAATTTGGGTTTGAGGCATAATTGTTATCGTTGTCATTGTGTTATAAAAGAATATAAGTTTATACTAGTCAGAATTGCTGGAAGGAGAAAAGTTTTTCATTTTATGAGGTGAAAGTTCTACGGAAGGACCAAAAGGGAAAGAAGGTTAATTTTTATGGGCACAAGAAGGGTATTCTATAAAAGTTGTTCTATCTTTTTCTTTTTGAATAAGGTAAAGTTAAAAAAAAATAGTTCTATCATGCCCTTGATCTAACATTATACAACAACAACAACAACGACGACCCAGTAAAATCCCACAAAGTGGGGTCTGGGGAGGGTAATGTGTACGCAAACCTTACCCCTACCCCAATGGGGCAGAGAGGTTGTTTCCGATAGACCCTCGGCTCAGGAAGACGGGAATAAAACAAGAGACAATCCATCAGTAACGTCAGCAGAAACCGTAGAAATAGTAGCAGAGCATAAAAACCAAAGAATAGATGCATGCAATAACAGTAACCAGTAATTAAGGCCTGGGGCTAAGAAAAACAGAAAGGATAGTGTGCGCTCAATAATAACCACAAGCCGTCTAAGATCAACCCTATCCAACCCCGCCTCACCCCCGGTATTAAGTAGGAAAAACTCGACTACCCCCTAGCCTACAACCCTAATGCTTGACCTCCAAACCTTCCTATCAAGGGCCATGTCCTCGGAAATCCGCAGTCGTGCCATGTCCTGCCTGATAACCTCTTTCCAATATTTCCTAAGCCGCCCTCTACCTCTTCTCGTACCCACCACAGTCAACCGCTCACACCTCCTCACCGGAGCATCAAGGCTTCTCCTCCGCACGTGCCCGAACCATTTGAGTCTCGCTTCCCACATCTTGTCATCCACAGGGACCACGCTCACCTTCTCCCAGGTAACTTCATTCCTAATCTTATCCATCCTAGTGTGCCCGCACATCCACCTCAATATCCTGATCTTTGCGACCTTCATCTTTTGATTATGAGAGTTTTTAACCGGCCAACACTCTGCCCTATACAACATGGCCGGTCTAATCACGGCTCTACAAAACTTACCTTTGAGTATCGGTGGCACTTTCTTGTCACACAAGACTCCAGATGCTAGCCTCCATTTCATCCAGCCCGCCCCTATACGGTTAGTAACGTCCTCGTTGATCTCTCTGTCCCCCCGAATAACTGATCTAACATTATCTGATTTTTTTTACATAGAGCCACTTTTGTAACTAGCACAAGTCTCGAGTATAGCTTTTTAGCATCTAATTGGTTAAGATACACACAGGTTTAGAGGCAGGATACTGCATTCTCAAGTCATCAATCGGCATTACATCCTTCAGAATTACTAACTAATTCATGAATTGGAAGACTTTCACATCTTACAAAATCAAAATTTTCATATAATAAGTTCTAATATCCTAATTCATGCACATCGAAGGTGTCCATCAGTGGCATGTTTAAGAAAGCAATAAAGAAGAGAAGAATCAAAGGATTAAAAATTCTCCAATATTAATTGGGACAGTCCAGAAGAAAGTATGCCTTCAGAGCTTTACAACCATTACAATCTCATATTCAATAGGCATTGAGGTTAAAAGGTATTCTTCGTAAAGTTGGTGATATCACATCAAGGTAATTTGGTGAACCCTGGACCCAGAACTCCCCCCACCTTTGGAACCAAGTTTTGTTCACATGCAGATTACACATATTTGTAGGGAATCTCCTCATCCATCAAGGAGTGCACAGATAAAATGTTTATCAAGATGAAAAATGTAGCAAATAAAACAAAGAAAGAAGGAACCTAGTCCTTCACCAATACGGAAAGAAAGAATAGACAGGAACATAGGCTGGGCTTCTTACCATTGCTTGGATGTCTTCCATTTACACAGACTCAAAGCGCCTTATAAAAAAAAGAGAAATTACGCAGACTCAAAGAGGCATAATAAAGAAACAGGTTAAAGAAACCAATTGTTATCAATTTATTCCTCAAAGCAGTTCCGAGAAACTTTGATATGAAGCAGACAAGATACTTCCACCTAATCCACTTCCTATCAGAAGGATATTCCTATATTCAGTGTTTTCAAAAGCGAAATGTGCAAAAAAAAAAAAAAAAAAAGGAGAAGGTCCCGTAGGGCTTGCAGCGGAAAGCGAGAAATCAGTGTGCAATTTACAGGACATTAAAAATATTAAATATATAAGGAGTTCATACAGTAAAATTAACTCCAATTAAAATAGCTAATTTTAACATCTAATATACAATAAGGTAGATATTATTTTTTTGATAAAAGGTAAATAATTTTATTAACAATTGGGGACTAACCCCGTATACAAGCCGTATACCCAAAAAAAAATAAAAAAAATAAAAAGAGAATAAACCAACTCCACAAAGTTGAGATTCATAGAAGCAATCAATTCTCCTTAAATTCACTTTCCATACCACTCTTTGAAGCGAACACTTCTCTAAAGCGCACAGCTTCAGTGTGAATTGATAACACCTCACTTTCGCATTGCTTCATCGCTTTAAGAAACAAAGGGATGGCTTTTAATAACACTGGTTAAATATTTTTTCCCCTCTGCTAGCTTATACTAGATGTGAATAACTTTAGGTAGCTTTTCAGGCATGGACAGAGAACTTTGGAATCCATACATATTTAATAACAACTCCACAAGTTCCCGAAATTTAAATTCACTTAAAATCCCAATTTTCTTCTTCTTACTAAAACTGGTTTTATTTCATTCTTTCTACAACTGGTATAATACGAGTAAGATAGCTCTAGCTCTTATGTTCAATCAAACTGCATAACATAATATTTCGAGCTGGGAGTATTAGTTAACCTGTAGACTATTTAGATGAGATAAACTACTAGTGGAGTCGGTGTTAATTACCTTTTCATCATCTACAGTTTCCACCATAGCAAGATTTGGCACTCCAGCTGAAAAAACAAAGATGAGGAGATTTGATTATAAGCTTTATATCAGTTGCACAATTGATTCAAACTCTTCATTACCGTTATTATGTCATGCATGCTAACTCAGAAAGGAGATAGAAACTTATTGTCCACTTGTCTGACTGATGTAAGTGAAGGCCAAATGTTCACTTGTCTAACTGATGCAAGTGCCAGCACGACCTCTAATGTTTTTTGAAATATTTGCAGTACTTAATGTAACCAAAATTTGATGAAGCAAGCATGTTACTATTCACCAAGATAAAATTTACAACTCTTGCAGCAACCCTGCTCTCCACCAGCATGCCAAAAGAAAAGATCTCCTCCCCTTATTTCTCTTACAGAATTTGTCCAGTAATCACATTTTTTTATGATTTCCTGCTTCATCCTCAACATATTTTCATAGAAATGTACATTTCACCTTACTGGTCCGAAGGGAAAAGGATAGGAGAAGGAATAGTGAAGGAAGAAAGGAGAACATACTTAATAGTGGCTTGACTTTATTGCTCTGCAAATTCCCTATGAAATGCCACTCTATATCATCTGGAAGCTGCAATTTACCAAACGAAAGCAGTATAACCACCTCATCTGAAACACAATACTTCACATTGTTCCCCACAGAAAATTACAATGGTCCACATCACAAATACATACAACTTGATGAATAAAAGATGTTCATATTATATACTTAATACACTATTTTAAATAAAGAATTTATATAATATATATTAATTCCCTGTATAATTCTAACAATGTTTTGCAGGAAAAAAAGACCATGAATAAAGCAAATAAAGGGGAAAAACAAGTTGGTTGTGATGCGTCATTCTCTTCTTCACGACGAATCGTGACCACTTCACGACACATCACTGTTGCGACGTGTCATGCTCCTCTTCACGACGGCAAAAGCCCCCAAAATTTTGTGACATCATGACCCCAAAGTCCTGTGATGCATCATCTTTACGACGCGTCATGATAGTTAATGTGGGCATGCACTTCTATAAATAAAGGCCACTCTTTGTGTTGAAGACCATCCTGGTAAAGAATAAATAGCCACTTTTCTCTCTAGCTTTGGTCTCTTCATCTTTCTATCTTTATTTCTTTTTTTCTATTAAATTTCGGATTTTCTTGAAGTATTGGCAATATAGGCAATATTCTAAAAGTCATTTCTTCGTTTCATTCAAGTACCCCTTTGATGGAGTAATATCTTTGTGTTGGGAATCTTGGGATAGTTGGCAGAGTTCTCACCTAGCGAGCTTTTGAAAGAGTTTTATGACACCTTAGGCGAACCCACACTGGAGCAGCAGGTCCATGTGACTTACTCAAGGGACAAATCAGTAAGGTCCATTGGACAAGCGGAGAATATGCATGAGCAAGATCAAGCAATTACAAAAATATCAAAGCAAACATCTCTTGGCGACATTCAGAAAGAAAATCAAAGCTACTGGTCAAAAGCTTCATGATCCAACATACAGAGTATCCCAAACAACAAATAGACAAAGATTCAAATTTTAATTTTAACCCCAACTAAAAAGACCTAAAACCATATGAAGGGCAGTTGTTCCAAAAAATCTAAAATCTCAATTTATCCATGCTTAGCTAAAAAAAGCACAATGGAAGCAAAATATTCCCACACGAGATACCAGTTACTTGAGATAAAACTAGTTAACAGTGTAGGATTAGATTTAGAGAACCCCTAATTTTCGTAAATTATTAGTATTGGACTGAAATAAACCCCAATAGGGCGATTCCTGTAGTCAAACTAGAACAATTAAATCAGGGAAACCAATCAATCATATAAACACAGGCTTAAACTATGTAGAGGCAATCGCACACGAGCATAGAACCTTTACCTGAGGAGCCTTATCAACGAGCTCTTGGACATAATTTTCACCGAAGGAACGGTGACCGGCGTCGTAAACTTGTTTGACAAGAGACACCGGCTTCGTCTTGCTTACAGCCACCAGCCGTACTTGGTCCGATCTGCGGCCAGAGCGTTCGGCGGCGTGTTGAATCCGATGAAGTACCGATCGTAGTGCCGTCGCAGCGACGCCGTCGGTGGCGGAAGCAGCAGCCATTCCTGAATCTGACGGGTCCGTCGCCTGCACTGCACTTGATAAATCTTCTTCCTCGTTTTTCCTCTTCTCCTCTTCCACAGATTTTTCTAGATTGTTCATCTTGGTTCGAAATTTATTAGTGGCTTTTACTAACTCCGTTCAAACAGAAGTATGTATTTTACAATTACAAAAAGTCTTTTTTTCAAATGATTTGAGTAATGAGTATTTAAGGATAAGAGTAAAATAAGAAAAAAATATTTATCTTTTTATTAAAAAATTAAAAATATAATTTTAATATAATAGATAAGTAAAGGTGAACCAAGGATTAATATGCAATTCTCCGAAATACACTGTTAGGATCGGAAATCCGGGTAGTGCAGAATTTTGCCAAACAACGGTATAATGACAATAACAAACAATGCAAGTTGATAATAACGACAATTAAAGTAGATAAAGAAGACACAAATTTAACGTGGTTCGGTCAGTGTGACCTACGTCCACAAGCGTAGATAAACAATTTTATTATACCAACAAGAGTACAAAAGAGAGTACAAAATTAGAGTAAACACTCTAATTAATCTCAATACCCTAAGAGAATAACCTCACAAATCACTTCAAAGAAAGGGTTCATACAAGTATTTTCCAACACTAACTCTCATACAAAACACTCTTAATAAAGGAGGAAAAGAAGAAACAAGAAATGAAGACTCAAGTCTTGTTGGTGTGTGTAAAATGAACTAATGACCTCCCCTTTTATAGGCAAAAAAGTCTTGGCCTCTTAGGTGTAAAAGAAGAGATACAACTTGTGCAAATGGTGTCAAACCATATAATACAATATTTTTGGGTCCCAAAGAATACTGCCAATAAAGTCTACACTTTGCAAAGATGCTTATGCTTATGTGAGATGGACTCCATTAGCCAAAATATTGACCATAATTACATATACATTTCAAGTTTTCAACCATATGCAGTCAAACCTCTACATAACAACATCCCTATATAACAACACTTCACTATAAAAGTCAAGCTTTTCCGAAACCAATTTTTATATTATGTTATAATATATGTTCTCTATAACAGTACTTCGCTATAACATCCAAAAATATTCGGAACAAACGAGGCTGTTAAAGAGAGGTTTGACCGTATACGTCTTTTACATATTTTTAGTGAAAAAGGGTCAAATATGTACTTGCACCATTTAAAATTGTTCAATTTTACTAATAGAATATTTTTAGGTCCGTTAAATCTTGATGTTAATCGTGTCCAATATGTTTCAATTTTTTTAAAAAAATTAAATTTATTCCTCCAAAATTTTATTATAATTTAAAATTACTTAATTAAATTGGAGCCCAGTTCTAAGGGGAAAATAAAACTTTTTTCTAGTATACCAAAAGATTAATGTAACAAAAAATCTCAACTCAAATAGTATATGGGCAATTTTAACACCTTCATCCATTCGATTTGGTACTTCTAAGCTTTAAAATGAAAAGGAAAAAAAAAAGGAGAATTTTTTGTTTTCTTCTTCCGAGTGTCAATGTTGATCCTTTATCTCGGGGAAAGGAAAATTTTTATTTATTTTTTACCTTGCATCAAATATGAATATTTTCGGAAAGAGTTTAGACGTTTAAATTTACTTTAGAGAACTGTGAATAATAACAACCAAAGTTACAAGGGGTGTAAATAGTTATGTTAGTGTGTCACAATCACATCAGTTGAAAAATAAAGATAAAGTTGGTATCATCCAAATATAGCCGAGCAAATTGACAAGCATTTTAGCACAAGGGCCTGAAGGCAAAGATGAACGTGTTACTCTAAAAGTCTGCATATTATAAGTGCACATGTAACTGATAAATTGGAAAAGAAAAACTCTCATTTTTGTCAGACGAAATAAGGTGCAAATTCTGGAAAAGAGAATTTGACTACTTGTTTCATATTCATCTAATATCCCTATAATTCTAGATATCACGCCATTGTCTTGTCAAATTCCTATTAGTGGTTTTAATTAGGCGTCTTGTAAAATACTTTTAATCACGACCACAATAGAAATTATACAAGAAAAGGCAATAACCAGAAGAAAAAAAAAGGGGAAAAAGAAGAAGAAAGAAACCAACTCTTTCTCCTTAAGTTTTTTCATTTCATATGGATTGAATGTCTTGATAATGTTGTTTATTATACGTTTATACCGTAGTGTATACAATCGAAACTGATTTCGACTTTCGTACGTCTGATCGAGATAGGAACATGATGAACCGAAGAAAGTATTCATAATATCAAGATGAGATCCGAAGAAGGCACAAACGAGCTTCAAATTTCAGGTACAGGTCAAATACCGAGCTCGAAGTCATTATCGAGCTCGGGTCCGAATCGAACTATGATGAGATGTGATGGAATCAAGCTTAAGGGTCAGAGGCCAACCAATACCGAGCCCAAGTCATTACCGGACCCCGAGTCAGCATCGACCTCAAACCCGCATCGAGCTCTAAAACTGGAAACTAACCAATACCAATTTCGATCAAGATCGAGCTCATAGACAAGAGCCGTTGCAGTCGCACTAAGGGAGAGAATCTCGGCGAGAATTAAAAAAAAACTGATTTGTCATGGGTTTTTCACTATATATTTTTAATTATATTTAAAGTAGAATCCCTCCCACTATAAAAAGGATGGCTATATTTCTGTAAGGACCAAGTTTGGCATACATTGTAACTCAGATATCATACACTCCTATATTGAACAATTATCATTTTTTAGCTTCGTAGATTGATTGATCTTGCTTAATCCATAAATCATCTTCTTTCCAACTTTACTTATTTTTCATTCTCTACGGTCAACACTCGATATTTCTATTCATTCTTACGATTTGTGTCAAGTTATACCACATACCCTTAGAACTACGTACAAATTTAACTCTATCCATTTTCGAATAAACAATTTGGCACCCACCGTAGGGCTAAGGATAACAGTGGCTATTTAACACGAATCTCTAAAATACTCACCGTGTCACGCTTATTTTGAAGCATCTCTGATTTCATACTAGCAACATCGAACTCCCGATTAATGGCCTTGCATATCGACAACGAAGCTGGCCTTCAAGATGAGAACAATAACTTGGCGCCCGGTGGAGAAAGGCCGCTCGTCAATGTCGTTGGAGCTCGAGTCGAAGTACCATTGGACGCTAACTCACATGTGGCCATCAAGGCAGACCAACGTTCTGAACCTAAAAATAACATTCATGGTGGTACTCGATCTGCAGTTCGAGATACCTATAACGTTGAAGAAAACGGAGTCAACTTGCATATGATTTTCAAAATGTTGCAAGCTCAACAGGTAACAATAGCTCAATTGCAGAGTCAAACCTAGATACCGAGCAGGCCAGAGCCTAATCCGCCCCGGGAAGTCACCCACAGAACGGAACCAGCTATAGTGAGGTCAAATGAGCAAGAATCGGGGACTAATCCCGAAGTTGTTAAGATGTTCGAAGAACTGACAAAACGAATAGAATCAGGAGAAAAAAGGATCGAAGAAAACAACAAAAAAATAGAAACGTACTACTCCAGGGTTGATCAGATCCCGGGGGCACCCATGTTATTGAAAGGCTTAGATTCCAAAAAATTCATACAAAAGCCTTTCCCCCCGAGTGCGGCCCCTAAACCAATCCCAAAGAAGTTTCGCATGCCCGAAATTCCTAAGTATAATAGGACGACCGACCCCAACGAACATGTCACCTCTTACACATGTGCCATTAAACGGAACAACGAGAGCATCTGGAGAGTCTCGATCCTGGGTGTTGTGCATGGAATTTCAGCACTTCGGCCATGGCACCTTCTAGAGGATGATGAGATCGAATCTGTATTATTGAAAAAATTCGGTGAAACCCTGTCGAAGGGGGCAATGATATGGTATCATACTTTACCATCTAACTTTATCGATTATTTGCTATGCTTACAGATTGTTTCGTAAAAGCACATGCCGGGGCCATAAAAGTCGAGACCCAGAAGTCGGACCTATTCAAGGTAAGACCAAAGGATAACGAGATGCTAAGAGAATTTGTATCTCGTTTCCAAATGGAGCGAATGGATCTACCACCAGTCACAAATGATTGGGCTATTCAAGCTTTCACTCAAGGTTTGAACGAACGAAGCTCGATGGCTTCACGACGGCTGAAGCATAACCTAATCGAATACCCAGCTATTACTTGGGTCGATGTGCACATTCGGTATCAATCTAAAATAAGGGTCGAAGATGACCAGTTGGGTTCTGGATCCGATTTTAAAAGGGATACCGATCGAGAACCAAGGTCAAGCAAGGATCTATATCGGTCGTACAATGGAGATCGTCGGGGTAGCAAACTTTCACGTAACCCCGTACGATGCGAAAAGAGAAATGATCGAAGCCAAGGGTCTTGGGGACTGATGAACAGAAATGGGTTCGATAGGCATACCGAACCTAAGGAAGCACCACGGTTATCGGAGTATAACTTCAGCATCGATGCATCCGCCATCGTGTCGGCTATCAGATGCATCAAAGACACAAAAAGACCCATGCAGACCTATCCTACCTAGAGGAACCCCAATCAAATGTGTGTATATCATGGCACCCATGGACATAGAACGGAAGATTGTAGGCAACTAAGAAAGGAGGTAGCCCGGTTATTCAATAAAGGGCACCTTCGAGAATTTTTAAGCGACAAAGCCAAAAACCATTTCAAAAATAGGGATTTCGGTAAACAAAACGAACAGGAAGAACCACAAAACATAATCCACATGATCATCGGTGGCGTTGATACCCCTCAGGGGCCGGTACTTAAACGCACTAAGACATCGATTATGAGAGAAAAGCGACCTCGAACTTGGGATTACGCACCCATAGGAACCTTATCCTTTAATGATGAAGATGCAAAAGGAGTCATGCAACCTCATAATGATGCACTGGTAATATCTGTACTTATGAATAAAACTAAAGTTAAGCGTGTGTTAATTGATCTAGGTAGCTCGGCCAACATTATTAGATCGAAGGTTGTAAAACAGCTCGGTCTACAGGACGAGGTCGTACTCGCAACCCTGGTTCTAAATAGATTCAATATGGCATGTGAAACTACCAAAGACGAGATAATTATGCCGATAAATGTGGCCGAAACTATCCAGGAAATGAAGTTCCACGTAATAGAATGCGATATGAGATACAACATCCTTTTTGGAAGGCCGTGGATCCACAATATGAGAGTTGTACCTTCGACTTTTTACCAGGTTATTAAATTCTCAACATCGGAGGGAATCAAAATAGTATATGGGGAACAACCGACCGCAAGGGAAATGTTTGCCGTCGAAGAAGCAATTTAGATATCCTCGCCTTCATCGACAAAAGGGTGGGGCTCGAAGGGGAAACGTGATGCCAAATAGCAATCACAGACATCAGCTTCGACCCAACTAGAATATCATAAGATTGACGAAGATGATGAGCAAGGGATCCCTCAATCCTTCGTGGTCCCCGATGATTCCGACGCTACCCAATCAACGGTCAAAGAACTGGAGCAAGTCGTACTAATCGAACATCTGCCCGAACGAAAGGTATACCTGGGAACGAGATTAACCCCCGAACTCAGGACAAAACTTATTTGATTTCTTATTGATAATATAGATTGTTTTGCTCGGTCCCATTTAGACATAAATAGGGATCCCACCAGATATAACGATGTATCGGCTAAGCCTGGACCCTAGGTTCAAACCGGTGAAGCAAAAGAGAAGACCCCAGTCCGAGGTAAAACATGCATTCATAAAGAACGATGTAACTAAACTTCTCAAAATAGGGTATATTCGGGAAGTGAAATACCCCGAATGGCTAGCCAATGTAGTTATAGTCCCTAAAAGGGGAACAAACCTAGAATGTGTGTAGATTACAAGGATTTAAACAAGGCGTGCCATAAAAATTCTTTTCCACTGCCTAACATCGATCGCATGATCGATGTCATGGCCGGCCACGAGATCCTTACTTTTCACGATGCCTATTCCGGGTACAATCAAATCCAAATGAACTCGGAGGACCGAGAAAAGACTTCGTTTATCACCAAGTATGGAACCTATTGTTATAATGTAATGCCCTTCGGGATAAAAAAATGCAGGATCTACTTACCAATGCCTAGTAAATAAAATATTCGAGGAACAAATAGGTAAACTAATGGAAATTTATATTGATGACATGCTATTTAAGTCCCTGCGCGCAGAGGACCATTTTGCTCATTTGCAGGAAACATTCGAGATTTTAAAGAAATACAACATGAAGCTCAACCCTGAGAAATGTGCTTTCGGGGTCGATTAGGGCAAGTTTCTTGGCTTCATGGTATCGAATCGAGGGATCGAGATCAACCCCGATAAACTCAAGGCCATCGAAAACATCACCGTCGTGGACAGTGTAAAAGTTGTACAGAGGCTAACGGCATGGATTACTGCCTTAGGCCGATTCATTTCAAGGTCGTCGGATCAAAGTCACAGATTTTTCTCTCTGCTAAAAAAGAAGAACGATTTCGCCTGGACCCTGGAATGCCAACATGCATTCGAGGAATTGAAATGATACCTATCAATCCCACCACTGCTGCACACTCCAAAGGCAGACGAGAAACTTTTCTTGTACTTGGCAGTATCGAAAATCGCGGTAAGTGGTGTCCTAGTTCGACAAGAGCAAGGTACGCAATTTTTCATTTATTATGTAAGTCGAACCTTAGGGGAAACAGAAACTAGATATCCACACTTAGAGAAATTGGCACTAGTACTGATAAGCCCCTCTAGAAAGTTAAGACCATACTTTCAATGTCACCCCATATGCGTATTAACCACTTACCCACTTCGTAATGTTTTACACAAGCCCGAACTATCACGCCGATTGGCCAAATGGGCCGTCGAACTCAGTGGGTACGATATCGAATATCAACCCCGGACGACCATCAAGTCTCAAATTTTAGTGGACTTCGTGGCCGATTTCACACCAACCCTCGTACCCAAATTCGAAAAAGAACTCTTGTTGAAATCGGGTACATCATCGGGGGTATGGACCCTTGTTCACAGACGGGGCTTCGAACCTAAAAGGGTCCGGGCTAGGCTTCATTTTAAAGCCGCCTATGGGTAGAACTATTAGACAATCTATCAAAACTACTAGGTTGACTAACAACGAGGCCGAGTATGAGGCCATGGTTGCAGGTCTCGAGTTAGCTAAAAGCTTGGGAACAATAGTCATTGAAGCCAAGTGTGACTCTTTACTGGTGGTAAATCAAGTAAACAAAACCTTCGAAGTTCGATAGGATAGAATGCAAAGGTATGTGGACAAACTACATGTAACTTTGCACCGTTTCAAAGAATGGACTTTACAGCATATACCTCGAGAACAAAACAATGAGGCTGACGCACTTGCGAATTTGGCATCATCGGTCGAGGAAGATGAGATCAGCTCGGGGACTGTCGTTCAACTCTCGAGGTCCGTGATTGAAGAAGGTCATGCCGAGATAAATTCTACAAGCTTAACCTGGGATTGGAGGAATAAGTATATTGAATACTGGGAGAATGGAAAACTCCCATCGGACCCTAAAACTTCGAGGGCCCTTCACATTGACTGCAGATGGAGTATTATATTGAAGGACATTCGATGGACCATTGGCAATATGTTTAGGTCCAGGAGACACCGACTACATCCTACGTGAGATTCATGAGGGTACTTGTGGAAATCATTTCGGTGCCGATTCATTAGTCCGAAAAATAACCAGAGCAGGATATTATTGGATCGATATGGACAAAGATGCAAATGAGTTTGTTCGAAAATGTGACAAATGTCATAGGTTTGCACCGATGATCCATCAGCCCGGAGAGCAACTTCACTCAGTCCTATCCCCATGGCTATTCATGAAATGGGTAATGGATATCGTCGACCCTCTGCCATCGGTCCCAGGTAAAGCTAATTTTATTTTATTTATGACTGACTATTTCTCTAAATGGGTTGAAGCACAGGCGTTCAAGAAAGTAAAAGAGAAAGAGGTTATAGACTTCATCTGGGATCATATCGTATGTCGATTTGGGATACCCGCTAAAATAGTGTGTGATAATGGGAAACAATTTATCGGCAGCAAAGTGATAAAATTCCTCGAAGACCACAAAATAAAAAGGATATTAACGACACCGTACACTTAATGGGAACGGACATGCCGAATCGACGAATAAGACTATCATTCAAACCTAAAGAAAATGTTGAACGACACTAAGGGAAAATAGAGAGAAATCCTACCCGAAGTTCTTTGGGCATATCGAACAAAATCAAAATCCAGTACGGGGGCAACCCCGTTCTCCTTAGTATATGGCTCGAAAGCCTTGATTCTTGTTGAAGTCGGGGAACCCAGTGCCAGGTATCGATATATAGTAGAAGAGTCAAATCACGAGGCTATGAATGCTAGCCTCGAGTTATTGGATGAAAAATGAGAAGACGCTCTCGTCCAATTGGCGCCCAAAAGCAGCGGATCGAAAGATACTATAATCGAAGAACCAATCTTTACCATTTTAAAATCGGGGACTTAGTGCTAAGGAAAGCCACCCTCAACACCTGAAATCCAAACGAGGGAGAACTGGGTCCGAACTAGGAAGGACTGTATCAAGTACTCGAAAACATCGGTAAAGTATCCTACAAACTCGGTATTATAAACGACAAACAACTACCAAGCAATTGGAACGTGTCACACCTAAAACGATACTACTGATAAGGTACGACCCTCCCATGTTCGTTTATATTTCGAAACTAACCCTTGCAGGAGTTCAATCAAGAACAAGGATGGATCATTCAACACGAAGCCTTATGTGTGAAAGCACGCGTTATACTCTTTTTTCCTTAGATCTGTTTTATCCCAAATGGGTTTTCGTCAAGTTTTTTAATGAGGCAACCATTGATCGTGCTAACTTAGAACAATTTAACAGTATCCGATACCTCTTTACAATCAACCTCAAATACTGGTGGGGCATTACCCTCAAATATATCAAGTTCGATGCAAGAAAGTTACTTCATAACAACAGGGTTCCGATAGGAAAAATTATAAGAGCCAAATGGTCAAAACGAACCATGCTCGTGTAGATTGCTCGATCCCTGGTACAAAATATTAACACATGTATAATGACATGAAAAGAAACTTCTTTGCCCATATCTCATGTCTCACAACCCATCCTCTATTTCATGATCTATTACGCAAACAGGATTAAGGGACGATGATTACCCCACAAATCGGGGACTGCCACTCTACCATTAAGCCTACGGGCTACTCTCACTTCGAGTTCGAGCAAGCACTCACTTGACTACTAAGCCTATGGGCTACTCTTATTTCGAGTTCGAGCAACTACTCACTCAACCATTAAGCCTACGGGGTACATTACTTCGAGTTCGATTCACTCACTCGATCATTAAGCCTACGGGCTACATTACTTTGAGTTCGAATCACTCACTCGACTAATAAAGCATACGAGCTACATCACTTCGAGTTTGAGCAAGAACTCACTCGACTACTAAGCCTACGGGCTACTCTTGTTTCGAGTTCGAGCAAATTCTCACTCGACCATTAAGCCTACGGGCTACATTACTTCGAGTTCGAATCACTCACTCTATCATTAAGCCTACGTGTTACATTACTTTGAGTTCGAATCACTCACTCGATCATTAAGCCTACGGGCTACATTACTTCGAGTTCGAATCACTCACTCGACTAATAAAGCCTACGGGCTACATCATTTCGAGTTCGAGAAAGCACTCACTCAACTACTAAGCCTATGGGCTACTCTTGTTTCGAGTTCGAGCAAATACTCACTCGACCATTAAGCCTACGGGCTACTGTCACTTCGAGTTCGAGCAAGCACTCACTTGACTACTAAGCCTACGAGCTGCTCTTATTTCGAGTTCGAGCAACTACTCACTTGACCATTAAGCCTACGGTATACTCTCACTTCGATTTCGAGCAAGCACTCACTCGACTACTAAGCCTACGGGCTGCTCTTATTTCGAGTTCAAGTACCTACTCACTCGACCATTAAACCTATTGGCTACATTACTTCGAGTTCGAATCACTCACTCGATCATTAAGCCTACTGGCTACATTACTTCGAGTTCGAATCTCTCAATCGACTAATAAAGACTACGGGCTACATCACTTCGAGTTCGAGAAAGCACTCACTCTATTACTAAGCCTATGGGCTACTCTTATTTTGAGTTCGAACAAATACTCACTCGACCATTAAGCCTACGAGCTACATTACTTCGAGTTCGAATCACTCACTCGATCATTAAGCCTACGAGCTACATTACTTCGAGTTCAAATCACTCACTCGATCATTAAGCCTACAGGCTACATTACTTCAAGTTCGAATCACTCACTCGACTAATAAAGACTACGGGCTACATCACTTCGAGTTCGAGAAAGCACTCACTCGATTACTAATCCTACGGGCTACTCTTATTTTGAGTTCGAGCAAATACTCACTCGACCATTAAGCCTACGAGCTATATTACTTCGAGTTCGAATCACTCACTCGATCATTAAGCCTACGAGCTACATTACTTCGAGTTCGAATCACTCACTCGATCATTAAGCCTACAGGCTACATTACTTCAAGTTCGAATCACTCACTCGACTAATAAAGCCTACGGGCTATATCACTTCGAGTTCGAGCAATCACTCACTCGGTTATAAAGGCTACAAGGTCCAAATACGATCAAATTGCCTAAAGCCTTATGAAAATCTTCATAAGGCATGAATGAAACAAAATCTTCACGAGGCAGAATATAAAATCGAGAAAAGTCGGGAAAATAAAAGATCCTTATATATATACAAGAATATTTACAATGTCCGAACAAGACCCTACACAAAAAACCAAAATGAAAACTAAGGGCTAAAATTTCTTGGTTATCTACGGGGGCAGTCTCTTCTCCATCGGGCTCCTCCCCGCTCTCGGACCCACTCTTGCTCCCATCATCAACATCATCATCACCATCACCATCATCATCATCATCATCGGAAGCCAAGGCTTCAGCATCGGCTTCAAGCTCTTAGCCTTTTTTATCTTTTCGGTGAGATTGAAACCTCGAGCATGGATCTCCTCGAAGGTCTCCCTCCGAGATCGGCACTTAGCAAGTTCAGCAACCCAATGTGCTCGAGTGTTGGCGGTCTCGGCTGCCTCTTTTACTTGTATCTGAGCAGCTTCAGCATTGGCCCGATAGACGGCCACGAATGCATCCGCATCGGCCTTTGCCTTTTCGGCGTCAGATTTGGCCTTGGCACGTTCGGAGGCCAACCGAGCCTCAAGCTCCTCTATTTTTCTTTCTTGAACCGAGCTTTTCTCCTTCATGCTTTGAAATTGGTTTTCGACTGATGATAATTGGGCTCGAGCAGCCTCTTTCTCTGTAGAAAAGTGGTCCATACTTTCTTTCTACTTCAAGGACTCCGCCTTTACCATATCGACCTCCTCACGGAGTTTCCCTATCATCTCAAGTTTTTACTACAGCTGTGAGACCGAAAAATTAGCCAACTGCTTGGACATATCGGTATGATCATGGTGAGCCTTGGCCAACTCAGCTCGGAGGTCTTTGATTTCCTCTCCCATTTGCCCTAAGAGGAGTTTAAGGGCGTTCCTCTCCTCCATGACCCGTTGAGGGTCGGCCTCGTATCAACGCAGCTCGACTCTAGACTGGGAACATGCTTCTCGATGAACTACTGCGACCTACGAAGAAAGAAGAAAAGAAGTTAGAAAAGAATAGCAAACATGAAAGTGGTATCAACGAAGGGAGTTAGAGCTTACTCGATTTAGCTTGTTGCACTTCACAGAAAAGGCCCGACACATCACTAGGGCCAACAACATCCTTCATGAGATCGATTTATCTCGTGGGCCCCCAAAGTTTGGGCTTCCTGAATCGCCCCTTCAGAAAAGGCAGGGAGATTGGGCGAGTCTCTGATTACTATTGTCCCAAGTGACTCGCTCGGGGTGTTCTCCTTAGTTCGGAGAGCTTCAAGATCGGCCTCTTCTGATATACCCACCGTTTGTTGACTTTAGTGGGAAGCATCCTCGATCTCTAACGGTTCAGGGACTCTGTCCGAACTTTCCTCCGATATCTCCTCAGTCCGAGGTAGAGCTTTATAAATCACCATCGACGCAGCTGCCTTTGGGGCATCGATGGTTTTCTTCATTCGGGCCACCGGCACTGACCCATCATTTTCTTCTTCTTCTTCTTCTTCTTCTTCTTCCTCGTCTTCATCCCTTAGACGCAGAACTGATTCCATGGTTAAAGGGATGGTATTCTTCCTTGGCTTACGAGCCATCCTCGTCTTTGGTTTTGGATCTTCGGAGCCTCTTCCTCGCCGGGCGGGGGCCTCAGAACCGTATTTTTGCCCACACCTACATACAGGAAAACTGCTTTAAGTATATGCAAAGCATCTCATTCGAATTACCAAAGATACGAGAAAGAGGCTTACCACGATTTTTGGCCTCCCATCGGCCCTTTGACAAATCACGCCATGAGCGCTCAGCATATGTGGAGGTCGAAGCTAGATCCCGTACCCAGTTCTTGAGGTCGGGAACTGCACTGAGCATCCAAGGAGCCACTGCATCACAAAAAGGGGATATTGGTGAGAAAAGAAATAAAGGGGCAAAATAGTAGGAGATAACAACAGAATTACATTTACGTTTCATGTTCCGCTCGAAAAATGGCATCTTTTCAGTTGGAATCAGGTCTGAAGTCTTCACTCGAACGAACCTGCCCATCCAGCCTCAATCCATGTCCCCGTCTATGCTCAAGAACAGAACCTTGGCAGCCCGGCGCTAAAGTTTTATTAACCCCCCTCAAAATAGGCGAGGGCAGTACAATCGAATGAGATGGTCGAGGGTGAAAGACATCCCCTCGATTTTGTTCACGAAGTAACAGATCAAAATAACGATTCGCCAAAAAGAAGGATGGATCTGGCCAAGGGTTATTTGGTATTGACGGCATAAATCAATAATAACAGGGTCGAGGGGACCTAACGTGAAAGGGTAAGTATACACACTTAAAAACCCTTTCACGTAAGTAGTGATATCTTCTTCAGAAGACAGGATTACTGTTTCTTTGTTCTCCCAATTGCAATCTTTCTTTAGCTGTTCGAGGTGCCCCTCGGTTATCGAACACATATACCTCGATACTGGCTCACATCAGAAGAGAACCGACGAGCCTTTATCAACCTTAAAATCGTAGGTAAGAACACACGCCCCAGGAACGCACTCGTCAGGCCGTGGCTCCACCGATGTTTTGTCGGCGGCAGGATGTGAAGAAGAAGCTTTTTCTTTCTGAGGAATGGTTTTTGATGTTTTCGCCATTTTTGGATTTAAAGATCGAAAATAGAAGGAGGTCACAAAGATTTGGTATTTTTTGAAGAGAGATTTTGCAGTGAAAAAATCACAGATTTACAGATAAACTCAGAAGATGCAAGAAAGAACTTTATAAAATTTGGAGATTCGAGACGCAAAAATGGTAAATGGTAAAGAAAGGAGCTATATATAGATTAAGCAACGTCGGTTCAGTATCAACAATGGTCGACCATCGTCTGACATGCATTAAATGCCTTGAAAAACTATACCGACGGGATAACTATCACGTGCGTTATGATCGAACCCGATATAAACGTCAGCTTATATCTGATCGAGCCGTTGGGATATCATATCGTTTCTCGCCACATCCTTCCCGATACACGAGGGGACTATTTGTATACGGTCGAAACTGATTTCGGTCTTCGTATGTCTGATCAAGATGGGAACATAATGGACCGAAGAAAGTTTTTATAATATCGAGATGGGATACGAAGAAGGCACAAACGAGCTTTATATTTCAGGTACATGTTAAATACCGAGCTCGGGTCGGAATGGAACTATGATGAGATGTGATGGAATCGAGCTTAAGGGTCAGGGGCCAACCAATACCGAGCCCAAGTCTTTACCGGACCCCGAGTCAGCATCGACCTCAAACCCGCATCGAGCTCTAAAACTGGAAACTGATCAATACCGATTCCGATCAAGATCGAGCTCATAGACAAGAGTCGTTGCAGTCGCACTAAGGGAGAGAATCTTGTCGGAAATTAGGGAAAAACTGATTTATCATGAGTTCCCCACTATGCATTTTTAATTATATTTAAAGTAGAATCCCCCCACTATAAAAAAAGGATGGCTATATTTCTGTAAGGACCAAGTTTGGCATACATTGTAACTGAGATATCATACACTCCTATATTGAAGAGTTATCCTTTTTAGCTTCATAGATTGATTCATCTTGCTTAATCCATAAATCATCTTCTTTCCAATGTTACTTATTTTTCATTCTCTACAGTCAACACTCGATATTTTTATTCATTCTTATGATTTGTGTCAAGTTCTACCACATTCCTTTAGAACTACGTACAAATTTAATTCTATCCATTTTTCGGATAAACACGTAGTAAATTGAGCTGTCAAAGTTGGATTAATGAGATCATCACTTTTTTGTTGTTCTTTCTTACTATAATGATTCTAGTGTGCTAGCTCGAGAATAGTTAGAGAAAGGTGTAGTAAACAGAGGAAGGGGGCATTATGCATTGGTAATGAAATTGCAACGTGTGATAGAATTTGAGCATCAAACTCAAAATCTTAAAGATATCGGTGGTAGAGTATAATTCAAGATCTTTATAAGCTCTTCGGGGTCGGTCGGTTGGAAAACAATTGATCCCAGAATTAATTATCCTGAAATTAATTATCTCGCAATTATTATCTCATCCTCACATAGGTATAAGAATAACACTACAATTCCGAGATTACTTACATCGAGATTTGTCACACCCCTTTTATGCCCCCCCAAAACGATAATGTGTATTATGGATGGTGGGTTAAAGAATTTTTCCAATTAAAGTGACAAACTTGATTAGGGATTATTTTATTTACAGAGTCGCCACTCGGAATTAATTTTTTGGATGTTCCAAGTCACCTTTTATTTGAATCCTTAGTCAAAGGAATGTTTGACTCTATTATTATTGGTATGCGAAAACAAAGTCCGGGTAAGGAATTCTGTTGACCGGGGAGAAGGTGTAAGGCATTCCCGAGTCCCGTGGTTCTAGCATGGTTACTTTATTGACTTAAACTTGGCTTAAATTAATTTTAGATAAACTGTGATTTATTAGTTTTCATATTTTATCTATCCGCTTTTAATTATAAAAATATAGAATTATCTTTGAAACGAATCACTCGTGTGAATCCGTTTTGTTTATTGTACCAAAATCATGTCACGTGTACGTATACACAATTAATAGCATTTTATTACACTAAGATTGTTTTTTCCAAAGTTGCGCGAACACATACTTCAATTTTAATTTTAGAAATCATAATGGTGTCATGTAAATATGTACAGTATCACGATAATTTATTTATTAATGCGCGCCTAAAGCATACTAGCAATTATTAAGATTTTTTTTTAAAAAAAAAACTAATTTTGAGATTATTCCAAGGCAATTAATTATGGAATTTATTGTGGAAGAAATGTAGTAAATTAGTTAAAAGGTAGATTAGCTTACTTTAGATACTAAGTTAGCTCCATTATTTGTTATTGAGCTGCTGTGCCTCTTTTATTATCGAAAGCATTTGGCCCAAGTCCTAAATCATACTCAGCCTTGCAACAAACCATAAGAAAAATTACAAAAATAAAATTTTTAAGAAAAAGCACTATAGCACAAACTAAACAACTTATACTAATTTTTCATTAACATAGCTGAAATAATGCAATAGAGATGAAGTCCACATAGAGGGAAATATTAAAGCAGACAAGCACACTAATCAAGGAAACATAACTTCATTTCGCTTCAAGATTCACGACATAGGACTTCCAATCATAAATTAATCAAGTATAAAGGTGAGAAATGAACCTTCTTTAGAGTCAAAATCACCTCAAATGCTAAAAATCAAAATCTGACTGGCACATTGAAATTAGAGTTTCTATCGTGCGACGATCTCGACGACAACCTCAACCGGAACTGACGATCGGATCTTTCGAACGGCGCCCTCGAACTCAACTCTTGATGTTGCTGTTTTGTGGAATTTTCATGGCTATTTGGTGGTGAATTTCAGCTGCTTTGGGGAATTTAAAGGTTGTTTTGGGAGGTGAACTGCTGCATTTTTTACAGCGCTTTGGTGTTGAAAATGAGGTGCTTTGCTGGTGGTTTTGGATTGATTTTTCAGCAGATTCATAGCTTATTTTGCTGCTCTCTTGGGCTGAATTTTGCAGCTGATTTGGGGCTGTTATGAGGATGAATTTTGATAGTGTTGAATTGGTTTTTGGTGCTGGTTTTTGGGACAGATTTGAGGTCGTTTTTGCAGATGTTTGCAACTATTTTTGCTGCTCGTTTGGGGTGGGATTTGAGATGGTTTTAGGGAGCAATTTCAGCTGTGTTTTGGCTGATTTTTTGGTGCTTTCTATGGAGTTTTACCTCCTTTTGGGGATGGTTTGAGAGCTATTTTTGTTGCCCTTATTCAGCAGAATCCAAAGGGTTGGTTTGGGCGTGTCCTTTGTTTTAGGGAGGGGGTCCCTTGCCATTTTTCTTGAAGGAGGGACATATATGGGGGTTGTGAGTCGGGACAATCATGGGGGACAAAGAAAAGTGGAGTGAGGACAAAGTGTGGGGGGACAAGCATGAGGGCAAGCATGGAGGATAAGAGAAAGTGGAGTGGGGATAAAGTGTGAGGGACAAAGAGTGGGGACACGCGTGGGAAGATGGGAGCGGGAAATATTCAAGCACGGTAAAAAATTAGGTGCTCTCAGCATGTCCCTCTTTGCTTGGAAACATTAAAAGTTTTCAGACAAAGATAAAGTGAGCCGTGTGACTAAGTTTTGACCATATCGTTATTCAAAAGAGGAAGAAAATAAAAGAAAAAGGTGCAACCGAGTCCTGGTTTTGGACAACCTACATATCCTGAGTTATAAGGGAATCGGGTCGTGTGTAGTTCAAGAAGAATGATGGAGTGATGAGTTCGAAAGTCGAGTTAGGTTCCGTCGAGGCTCCGGTCCGTGGCCCTGTTATTACATCAAAATCTAAAGGAACTAAACAAACCTATCATCTATAAGTTATAAGATTCCTATTTGTAAGTCTTCTGAATCTTGATCTTGAGTCTTGACTGGTTGTTCATGCAGACTCTGATCTGAACCTTGATGCTTGCTAGCTATAGGTGCTAGTCCATTCTTCTACGGCTTCTTCTGAGCAAAACGGGAAATGTGAAGCTCGTAACTTCAGTCATGTTTTGAGCAGTCCATATCATTTCCATCTGCTTCTGCATTTGGATTCACTTTTTTTTTCTTTTCTTTTCTTTATTTTGGATTCAAACTTCTTCTTTTGTTCATCTCGAACCTTGTGCATCGAGGTAAAACCTGCTCAGACATCACAACAAATAAACGAACGAAATTTTTCTGCCCCAGTTTTCACTAGAAAAATTTCGTGAGTTATTGTAATAAAATTCTAAACTACTTCTTTATTGAAAGCAAAATAAAAAAATAAAAAAATAATGTCTCAACAAAATGGTGTACCCTGAAAAGGTCATGATGATTTTTTTTTAATTGTCCCAAAAGAATGTCTCAACTAAGGATTTGTGTACCTTATGTTGGAAAAATATGGTCAGAGAATGGGATACCCTATATTGGCAATGATTCCAGGGAGTGGTGTATCCTGTATTTAAAATCAAATCAACTAGGGATTGGTGTACCCTATGTTGGAGAACACAGCAAGGGATTGATGTACCCTATACTGGTAAGGAGATCAGGGATTGGTGTACCCTATGCTGGTAAGGAAATATAATTAGGGGATTGGTGTACTCTGTATTACTGAGAAGAAAATGTAAACAGAGGTTGGCACCCTGTATTACTGAAAAGAAAATGTAACCAGGGGTTGGCGCCCTGTATTACTGAAAAGGAAATGTAACCAGGGGTTGGCGCCTTATATTACTGAAAAGGAAATATAACTAGGGGTTGGCGCCCTATATTACAGAGAAAGAAATGTAACCAGGGGTTGGTGCCATGTATTACTGGAAAAGAAATATAACCAGGGGCTGGCGCCCTTTATTACTGAAAAGAAAAATGTAACCAAGGGTTAGCTCCCTGTATTACTGAAAAGGAAACGTAACCAGGGGTTTGCGCCATATGTTACTGAAAAGGAAATGTAACCAGGGTTTGGCGTCCCTGTATTACTCAAAAGAAAATTTAACCAGGGGTTGGCACCCTGTATTACTAAAAAAAAGAAATGTAACCAGGGGTTGGCGCCCTGTATTACTGAAAAAGAAATGTAACCAGAGGGTTGGTGCCCTGTATTACTGAAAAGGAAATGTAACCAGGGGTTAGCGCCATGTATTACTGAAAAGGAAATGTAACCAGGGGCTGGCGCCCTGTATTACTGAAAAGGAAATGTAACCAGGGGTTTGCGCTATGTGTTACTGAAAAGGAAATGTAACCAGGGGTTGGCACCCTGTATTACTCAAAAGGAAATTTAACCAGGGGTTGGCACCCTGTATTACTAAAAAAAAGAAATGTAACCAGGGGTTGGCGCCCTGTATTACTGAAAAGGAAATGTAACCAGGGGGTTGGCGCCCTGTATTACTGAAAAGGAAATGTAACCAGGGGTTAGCGCCCTGTATTACTGAAAAGGAAATGTAACAAGGGGTTGGCACCCTGTATTACTAGAAAAGGAAATATAACCAGAGGTTGTCGCCCTGTATTACTGAAAAAATGTTGAATCCCCGGGGTGAAAAAGGGTCTACCTAGGTTAAACTACGAAAAGCAAACCTGGACGAAGAGTACTTCTACTCGGAATATGAGATGTATCCCCCTAGGTGAAAAGTTTCTACCCGGGTTAAACTACGTAAAACAACATGAGCGAAGAGTACTTCTACCCGGAACTATGAGCTGGATGCCCCTAGGCTAAAAGGTTCTACCTGGGTTAAGCTACGTAAAACAACCTGAGCGAAGAGCACTTCTACCCGGAACTATGAGTTGGATCCCCCTAAGCGAAAATGTTCTACCTGGGTTAAGCTACCTAAAACAGCCTGGGCGAAAAGTATTTCTACCCGGAACTATGAGCTGGATCCCCCTAGGCGAAAAGGTTCTACCTGGGTTAAACTACAAAAACCAATCCTGGGCGAATAGTACTTCTACCCGAAAACTATGAGCTGGATCCCCCTAGGCGAAAAGGTTCTACTTGGGTTAAGCTACGAAAAACAGCATGGGCGAAGAGTACTTCTACCCGAAACTATGAGCTGGATCCCCCTAGGTGAAAAAGGTTCTACTTGAGTTAAGCTACTGTAAAATAACCTGGGCGAAGAGTACTTCTACCTGGACCTATGAGCTGGATCCCCTAGGCAAAATGTTCTACCTGGGTTAAGCTACCTAAAACAGCTTGGGCGAAAGTACTTCTACTCGAAACTATGAGCTGGATCCCCCTAGGCAAAAAGATCTACCTGGGTTAAGCTACGTAAAACAACCTGAGCGAAAAGTACTTCTACCCGGAACTATGAGCTGGATCCCCCTAGGCGAAAAGGTTCTACATGGGTTAAGCTACGAAAATGAGAGGTATGGACAGTAGTGATGCATGCTGAAGATTTTAAGGAGCTTACATTTGGTGACATTCATCCTTTGAGAACCGCCATTCTGCACTGCTTTGTTCCTGCTTCAAACAAAGAAAATTTGTGAGTTTTTAAAGTGGTGGTCGGTTTGTGGCCATGATGCACTGAGAAGTTTGAGTTCACGGACACCCCGTTGTCGAAGAACTGATTCTATCAGAGTGGTACCAAGATGCTCGGATACTTTGTATCATTTTCTGGAGACTTTGTCTTTCTGACGTCTCCCCTGGCTGTTTCATACCCGGATGTCCACGGTACTGTTAACCCTTGTATCTAAGGCAAAGCAATTTTTCTTTAAAATCAAACTTAGTTGTCTTGCACTCAGAACCAATTTGTGTCTGTAGTGCTTATCAACTTTTCCCATGAAACAAGTCTTGCTTAGGCGACCTTTTTAGTTTCTTTGAGACACTTTGTCCGCCTTATCAAAAAAGATCACAGATGGATTCCTGCCTTCGTCAATGCCGTATATGCTCCAAATTATGCTCGGTATTACGGGAAAACTGTAGACAGTTTTGCAGCCATTTTTGCTTTGCTTTTGATGCAAGATTAGACCGAAAGAGAATCTAAAAAAAATTATGGAAAAGAATAGAATAGCAATTGGAAGTGAAAAAGGAATTGTGTCTAAATAAAAGGTGTTCCTTTCGGGGAGAGAAATAAGAAGACTTATCTGGAGATATGTGCAGACTTCAATGAATCATGACCTGCATTTTGGACTGGACGCTTGATCTGTCTGAGCTGTCTAATTCTCAAAATACGTCGCAAATGTTCATCTTGAAACTGTCTTGGTTGTGCTCATGCCGGAGCATCGAAGACCCTCATTCGGCTAGTAGCGCCCTTTGCGAGTTTTCGCTAACTGACCTCTCTCTTTTCTCTAATCACTGTTGCCTTATGGTACCCATACGGGTTTTCACCAATAAGTCACTCTCATTTCTTTTTTTTTCTTCTTTTTTTTTTCTTTTTTTTTTTCATGCGGAAGGTTGGCCAATGCCCCTGGCATGGGGACTTCAAGTATTCTCAAAGATCGATCAGAAATTCTTAACAGGAAAAGTCAAAAAGAACCTTGAACTGAATTACAACTTTTGGAACTGTTTCTACGGGAAAACCTTAAGATAAAAACAAACTTCTGCTCCAGTTTTGGAGTATTGGGAATATGGATTTTTGTTGCGATGGAACCGAACCCAGGGTAAGGCTGCCTACGTATCCTTTCGGAATTAGGTCGGACGTAGTTCAATGACTCAATTTTTTTTTGTTGAGTACACAGGTTCCAAAAAATGGAAAACAAGGAAGAAAAATACAGCTTAAAGGGGGTAACAAAAGGGTGACACTTGCTTGGAATAGCGAGCAATGGTAGCCTTTGTCATCTCAATATAAGAAAATCATGCGTGAAAGTTCCACAGTGGGTATATATCAGACATAATATCTTTTGACTGCATCTGAATTAATAGTCATGTCTGGTACCCGTCCTTCTTCATCTACCAAGTGCAAGGCCCCTTTTGGTAACACTTTCTTGATGATGTAGGGTCCTTTCCAGTTTGGGGCGAACTTTCCTTTAGCTTCTACCTGGTGTGGAAGAACGCGTTTCAGAACGAAATGCCTTGGATGCACTTTCTTATTGTAAGCGCGTGCCATTCTTTGCTGGTATAACTGGCCAAAGCACACTGCTGCTAGCCGTTTTTCATCAATCAGCATTAGTTATTCTAATCGGGTCTTTACCCATTCTGTATCTTCAAACACCGACTCCACAATGATCCGAAGAGAGGGAATTTTGACTTCAGTCGATATTACAGCTTCCGTCCCATATACCAACAGATAAGGAGTTGCACCAACAGATGTGCGAGCAGTCGTGCGGCATCCCAAAAGAGCAAAAGGCAACTTTTCATGCCATTATCTTGAACCTTGGATCATTTTCCTAAGAATCTTCTTGATGTTCTTGTTCGCTGCTTCAACGGCTCTATTGGCTTTTGGCCGGTAAGGGGTAGAATGGCGATGCATAATTTTAAATTGCTCGCATACCTCCTTCATCAAATGACTATTGAGATTGGCTGCATTGTCAGTGATAATGGTATTTGGGATACCAAAGCGGCAGATGAGGTTGGAATGAGCAAAGTCTACCACTGCTTTCTTGGTGACTGCTTTGAAAGTGACGGCCTCCACCCACTTGGTGAAGTAATCAATTGCAATCAAAATGAATTTATGCCCATTTGAAGCCTTTGGCTCAATTGGCCCAATAACATCCATTCCCCAAGCAACGAAAGGCCAAGGAGAGGACATGGGATGCAACTCCGAAGGTGGCGAGTGAATTAGGTCACCATAATCTGGCATTGGTGACACTTGCGAACAAAACTGAAGCAATCTCGCTCCATTGTAAGCCAATAATACCCTGCCCGCAGAATCTTCTTCGCCAAAATATATCCATTCATGTGAGGTCCGCATACCCCCGAATGCACTTCACTCATGATCCGCTCAGCTTCTATGGCATCTACGTATCTCAACAAGTTCAAATCTAGGGTCCTTTTGTACAAAATTTCCCCATTCAGGAAGAAACCATTGGCGAGCCTCTTTATAGTTCTTTTTTGATCTCCCTTGGCGTGCTCTGGGTATTCTCTCATTTTCAGGAATCATTTTATGTCATGATACCATGGTTCACCATCTGGTTCTGTCTCAATTGTATTGCAGTAACCGTGTTGATTCTGAACTTGGATTTCTAGTGGATCGATATGGGTGTTTCCCGGATAAGGGAGCATCGAGGCTAAAGTAGCCAAAGCATCAGCTAGCTCGTTATGAAACCTGGGAATGTACCTGAACTTGATGGATTTGAATCTTTTGCTCAAATCTTGTACACATTGTCTGTATGGAATAAGCTTGATGTCTCGAGTCTCCCATTTGCCTTGGGCTTACCGGATAAGCAAGTCAGAATCTCCCATAACCAATAGTTCATGCACATCTAGATCGAGGGCCATTTTCAAACCCATGATACAGGCTTTGTATTCTGCCGTATTATTGGTACAGAAGAACCGAAGTCGGGCTGTTGCAGGATAATACTGTCCAATGGGTGAGATGAGGATTGCCCCGATCCCAACTCCTTTGATATTGACAGCTCCATCAAAATACATTTTCCATAGAGGGTTGTCGTCTGGAACTACTTCCTCTATTGAGTTGACCTCTTCGTATGGGAAGTATGTGGTAAGTGTCTTATACTCATCATCAACTGGATTCTCTGCCAAATGATCGGCCAAAGCCTGTGCTTTCATCGCGGTGCGAGTGACATAGACGATGTCGAACTCTGTGAGCAGGATTTGCCATTTTGCGAGCCTGCCGGTGGGCATTGGCTTTTGGAAGATATACTTCAGAGGATCCATTCTGGATATGAGGTAAGTAGTATAGGCCAAAAGATAATGTCTCAACTTCTGAGCGACCCAAGTCAAGGCACAACATGTCCTTTCTAAAAGGGTGTACTTAACCTCATAATTGGTGAACTTCTTGCTCAAATAATATATTGCTTGTTCCTTTTTGCCTGTTGCATCATGTTGCCCCAGAATGCATCCAAAGGAATTATCCATCACCGATAGATATAAAAACAAAGGCCTACCAGGTTCATGTGGGACCAGTACAGGGGCTTTTGATAGATAATCTTTGATCCTGTCAAAAGCATTTTGGCAATCGTCCCTCCACTTGATTGCAGCATCCTTTTTCAGCAACTTAAAGATGGGCTCGCATGTGGTTGTGAACTGAGCAATGAGCCTACTGATGTAGTTCAACCTTTCGAGCAAACTCATGACCTCTTTTTTGTTCTTCGGGGGTGACAGATCTCGAATGGACTTTATCTTAGATGGATCCAATTCGATGCCTCTCCGACTGACTATAAAACCGAGGAGTTTTCCAGATGGAACCCCAAATGCACATTTGGCTGGATTGAGCTTAAGGTCATACCTTCGAAGCCGTTCGAAGAACTTTTTCAAATCATTCACGTGGTCAGCCTGTGTCTTTGATTTTATGATGACATCATCGACATATACTTCAATCTCTTTGTGCATCATGTCGTGAAAAATGGTGGTCATGGCCCTTATGTAAGTTGCCCCTGCATTCTTTAAACCGAATGGCATGACCCTGTAACAAAAGGTACCCCATGGAGTGGTGAAAGCGGTCTTTTCTGCATCACCCTCATCTATTAGAATCTGGTGGTACCCATCATAGCAATCCACGAACGACTGTATCTCATGCTTTGCTCAATTATCAACAAGAATATGGATGTTCGTCAAAGGAAAATTATCCTTCAGACTTGCTTTGTTCAGGTCTCTGTAGTCAACACAGACTCTAGTTTTTCCATCTTTCTTTGGCACGGGCACAACATTTGCCACCCAGGTGGTGTATCGTACGGCTCTGACAACATTGGCGCTCAATTGCTTCATTATTTCCTCTTTGATTTTATCACTCATGTCTGTTTTAAATTTTCGTTGCTTCTGTTGGACTGGTGGAAAATCAGGATACGTGGGAAGCTTATGAACCACTAAATCGGCGCTTAAACCAGGCATATCATCATAAGACCAGGCAAACACATCTCTATACTCAAATAAAAGTTGAATCAAGACATCTCTGATTTTTTGTTCAGTATGAATGCTTATCTTTGTTTCTCTGACTTCTTCATGACCTCTGATATTAATTGGCTCAGTTTCATTTAGGTTGGGCCTAGGCTTGTTTTCAAATTATTCCAACTCTCTTTTTATTTTATCAAAAACCTTATCTTCATCATATTCGACCTCTTGATGCATTATTTCGAAATTAGACAGCTTTTTGAGATCTGGGCATGAATTCTGCATGCATGTTATGTTATTAATGCCGACATTAACAAAACTGAAATGGAAATAAAATGACAGGAATTAGAAAAAGGAAAAGATACAAAATTTAATACGAAACTGAACTGCATTTCATTGAATTTGAAAGGATAGAAGGGTTAACATCAAAATAAAATAATCATACTAAGATATTTGGATTACAACCCCGAAAGTAACCCAAAGTACAAAACAAAGAAGCTGCAAAAGTCAACTACCAAGACTCCTTCCTTATGGGGAGGGGAGTTGCTTCCCAGTTATTGAGCATGGTTTCTGGGCCAATTAGTTGCATATCGGCACGACTAGTGCCTTCACCAGCCTGGATCATATCCACTTCAGAAAATATCTGCCTGAGGCCATGGCAAATTTCATCAATGTTTACATGCGCAGTGGAATTTTGACCATGTTTGAATCGTGGCTCGACAAAAGTGTAGAAAATGTGAGGGATAGGTTGCTGCAAGACCCACCCGTACTCTTTACGGTGCTTGGCTTTGTCTTTGTCCGCTTGTGTTGGCCTGAAGCCTAAACCAAAAGTACCCCTGTTACTGAACGGAGAAATGGGTTCTGAAATTCCTTGCAATGATGCCCCCAAGCCTTTTCCTGGCTCATAACCTTGTCTCATCATAAGTGCAGCCACCATTACAGATGTGGCGGAGAGACGAGGATGCAGAATGGGCTTTCCTTCCTTAACATGGTCCACAACAACCACTTCGAAAGCCTGATAGACAATAGACTCACATCCTTCCTTGGCCTCAATACATGGGATTAACGGGTCTTTATAAATGGATGACCCATCTTCTCTGTGAACAATAATTTCTTGCATGTCGTGCTCGAATTTGAGCATCTGATGCAAGGTGGATGGCACAACTCAGGCCGTATGGATCCCTGGCCTTCCAAGAAGAAAGTTATAAAAAGTTTCCATGTCCACTACTTGGAAGACAATTTCAAAATCAACAGGCCCAATCGTCATGGTGAGGTTGATCTCCCCAATGGTATCTCTCGCTGAGCCATCAAAAGCTCGGATGCTAACATTGCTGGGTCGGATCCTGTCTGTATTGATCTTTATACTTTGCAAGGTAGAGAGGGGGCATACATCTACACTCGAGCCTCCATCAACCATGACTCGCTTCACATAATGCCCCTCATATTTGACAATCTAGTGCAAAGCCCTATTGTGACCGGATCCCTCCTCAGGAAGTTCATCATCAATAAAGGAAATTTTGTTCACCTCAAAAAATCTATTAGCCATCTTCTCTAACTGATTCACGGTGGTATTCTCTGAGACATGTGCCTCGTTCAGGATTTTGATTAGTACACGGGCATGCTCTTCTGAGTGTATGAGCAGAGATAACAGAGAGATTTGGGCAGGAGTCTTTCTCAGCTGATCAATGATTGAGTAATCCTGAACTTTCATCTTTTTCAAAAACTCTTCCGCCTCTTCTTGAGTGACTGGTTTCTTTATTGGCATTTGGCCTTCTCTGATTTGCTTAGCTTTCCTCAACTCTTCTGGAGAGTAACACCCCCTTGATCGAGTCAAACCTCCAGTTTTCCCCACTTCTTCTATGATTTCCTTGCCTTTGTAGGTTACTACAGTTTTGTTGTAGTTCCAAGGGATGGTTTTCGTATTTGTTACACGGGGTTGTGTGGCATGCTTGATTATGATCGGTTCTATTATACCCGTCGTATCACTCTGATTCTGCTTTGTGATGGGGTGACCTCCAAGGATGTATAACTTTAGGTTTGGAACATTGGAGCGAACTTCCAACCTCGAGATTTTTGGAACAAATAAAGTTGCCCTCTCTGAGCTCTGGGCGCCTTTCACAATCAACGGTGCATCTAGGCTTGGACTTACTTCCAGTTTGGTTCCCTCTTGAATCGTTACCACTTTCATTTCTGCTCGACCAACCGGCTTGTATTCATGATCTCGGCCAATCATTCCCACAAAATAAACATCATTGTGTACTGGCAACGGCTTATTAGTCACATTAGGAGGGTCCTCGCCATTCGTGACTACAATTAATTTTTCAACAATGAGTCTTTCTATGGCTCTTTTCAGGGTCCAACAGTCATCAGTGCTATGCCCCGGAGCACCCGAATGATATTCACATCTAGCATTTGCTTGAAATCCGTGTGAATCAGGATGCATATGGTGGGGAGCGATGGGTCCAATCACGCCTATCTGCTTCAACTTCTGGAACATACTAGAGTATGATTCAGCCAATGGAGTAAATTTTTCCACCGGCCTCTGCTCTCGACCATAATCCTGCCTAGGACGAGCATTGTAGGGTGCCCGAAAATTTTGCTGCTGAGGTCGGGGGAATCTTGTAGCTGGTGCCCGTACCTGTTGATTGGGAGGACTAGAATATGATTGAGCATTAAACACTGTATATTGTGGCGGTCCCACATAGTACTGAGGAATTGGCGGGGGATAGTAATGTTGAGGGTAGCTGGATTGCCCCTGCTGAACTTGCACATAAGGGTGCGATGTCCCTCTTTGAACTTCCCTGGATCCCGAAGTCATCATGGACCCTTCATCTCTCTTCTTTCTATTTGCCAAACTTTCCGACCCATTTTGGATAGCTTGGGTGGTGGCTTTGAGAGCAGCTTGACTTACAATTCTGCCAGTCTTGAGGCCATTTTCGACCATTTCTCCTATTTTGATCGCTTCCGCAAAAGGTCTACCCATTGCGGACATCATGTTCTGAAAGTAATCAGGCTCTTGGGCCTCCAGAAAAACAGTGATCAACTCGTGGTTATCCATGGGTGGCTTAACTCTAGCTGCTTGCTCCCTCCACTTGATTGCATGCTCCCTAAAGCTTTCAGTCGGCTTTTTCTTCATATTGGACAGGGAGTTGCAATCCGACGCAATATCTATGTTGTATTGAAATTGTTTGATGAAGGCTTGGACCATGTCATCCCAGACATGCCAGTGAGAGACATCTTGGTCAATGAACCATTCGGAGGCTACCCCCACAAGACTTTTCCCAAAATAAGCCATCAGTAATTCTTCTTTTCCACCTACACCCCTCAGCTGGTTGCAGTACCTTTTCAAATAGGCGATAGGGTCACCGTGTCCATCATACTTCTCGAATTTTGGGGTCTTGAACCCTGGTGGCAAATAGATGTGAGGGAACATGCATATATCACTGAACGAAACACTTTTGTGACCCCCTAGTCCCTGTATGTTCTTTATGTTCTGTTCAAGACTTTTTATTTTCCTGGCCATCTCATCCGGCTCAACTGTCTTGGCAAGCTTTTTATTTTCCACTGGTGACTCGTACTGAGGAGTCTGATTACAGGGAGCCGAGACCCCGAAATCCATATTTGGAGAGTAGTATTGGCCATCATAAGCATGATATGGTGGCTCGTTGATTGGCCTCGTCATAGGAGGTGGAGGCGGGATTGTGTATGTCGGTGCGCCAGACACGACTAGAGGAGTGTTCCTGACCGGTGCGACTGGAGGTCGCACATTAGAGGTACTAGGAGCAACGTGGAGGCTGTAGTTTGGCACATACCCTGGTGGTAGGATGTGGTCGCTCGTTGCATGGAGTGGTGGTTGAGTATCCAGGGGTACGATGGAAGTTCCCTCTGAGGGACCACGGGGTGGAGGCTAACCAGACACCCAAGCTTGATATACATCAGACAATTGCTGTCTCAATTTTCTTATTTCCTCCGACTCTTGTTCAACTGATTGACCCTGGGGGTTGTCACTGATCAGCTCGATCTCATCATCATTGGCCATTACTAATGCTCCCTTAGATCTAGTGAAGTAATGGTGTGTTGCCAGTTTCACCACAAACCAATCACCTTAAGCTTACCACGTAAGAGACAACAAACATGGTAGGGTTAAGCATTTTATAGATATGAATCACACATAATGTGCCATGCTCCTATCATTGTCACTATTTCTAACATGCTTTTGGAGGCTTCATGTTTCATTCCAGCTTATGAGGTTGCTTCTTATTGATGCTCTTATTTTCTTCTCATTTTTTTTTCACGCCTCATTTTGATCCCTCATCTTAGAATCATTGAAAAATATTTTGATCGAACCTTTTGTGGGTTGTCTACGTATCATGTCACCGCATGAATCAGATCATTACGTAGTTCAAGGCAAATCGAGAATAAAGTAAAATAAACTAACTCTTTTTTTTTACTCATATACAAATAATCCCATAAAAGCGGCTAGCAAGGAGAAATATTTCGGTTTTTTTTTTTTGGAATTTTGTTTTTTTTGTTGAAAGAAAACTTCTAAAGACAGATTTTTTTTTTGGAATCTTCGAAAGAAATACTTTTTTTTTTAAAAAGAAAGAAAATATTTTGATTTTTTAAAAAAAAAAAAGAAAAAAAAATTTAAAAAGATAAAATATTTTTGTGGATTTTTATTTTTTTTTTAAATTTTGGGAGAAAGACAAAAAAAAAAAAGAAAATATTTTTTTGGAATTTTGAGTTTGACGTCCCAAAGAAAGACTTCTAAAGAAGGAATTAAAGAAAAATATTTTTTTTGGATTTTTGAAAATTGGGGGCCGGAACTTATGAGGTTTGCCCACGTATCTCACATCTGGTGAGAATCAGACCCGCGTAGTTCGGTCGATGAGAAATAAAATAGATAAACTAACTCTTTTTTTTTTCACATACAATTAATCCGACAAAATCTCCTAGCAAAGAAAATATTTTCAATTTTTATTTTTGATTTATTTTTTGGAATTGGTGAAAGAAAAACTTCTAAAGAAGAAAAAAAGATTTTTTTTGAATTTTGATTTTTTTTTTAAATTTCAAAAGAAAAAAAATATTTTTTTGGATTTTGGGTGAAAGACTTTTTTTTTTTTTAAAAAGGAAGAAAATATTTTTGGATTTTTGGTCTAAAAAAAAAAGAAATTTCTAAAGAAGTAATTAAAGGAAAATATTTTTTTGGATTTTTGAAAATCGGGGACCGGAACCGATGAGGTTTGCCTACGTATCTCACATCCGGTGAGAATCAGACCCGCGTAGTTCGGTCTAATCGACTATGTTTATTTTTTTATTTATTTATGAAAATTAATCTTTAAAAACCATATGCACTAAACCACATCAATTTTCTCTCTTTGTTCAACTGATATATGCTAAAGCCAGTCGACATGCAAGCCTCCCAAATAATCCAACAAGTAGCACGTAACATGACATAATGGTCTCAACAAAGCCTGTCCTAAAATAGAACTCGACCTCTGTGTCGAGCGCTGCTAAGTCAAATGCACATGATGCAAATAAAGCGTAGCCTACTAGGGATATTCATTACTTGTGGCTTGTTCTTCTAAGTTTGTAAATCCTAAAGGAGATGGTATCTAGACCTGGCTTACCCGGGCGGACAACCCGAGCCGAGGAGCGTCAAGCGTCACCAGTAGTAGAACAACACTGGCTAGCTAACGGCTCTCCCGCCTAAATACGTGTGACTAAATCCTTCACCAGAAGCTCGTAGGCTAACTGGCTTTATCTCAAGACAGAAAATTTGTGATGCTGGTAGGCAAACACAACACAACTAATTATCAGAAGACTCAGAGGGATGCGAGAGAAGATACAATTTATATGTACAGTTCAACAATATCAAAACGGTAAAAACTTGACAAGTAACACATTAGGCCCAAATATATCACAATATATACAAAAATTAATAAAGCCAAATAAAGTCAATGTACAAGTTCGAATTCTTGAAGTCCCCAGCAGAGTCGCCAGAGCTGTCACACCCCTTTCATGCCCCCCTCCCCCCCCCCTCCCCAAAAAAAATGATAATGTGTATTATAGATGGTGGGTTAAAGAGTTTTTCCAATTAAAGTGACAAACTTAATTAGGGATTATTTTATTACAAAGTCGCCACTCGGAATTGATTTTTTAGGTATTCCAAGTCACCTTTTATTTGAATCCCTAGTCAAAGGAATGTTTGACTCTATTATTATTGGTATGCGAAAACAAAGTCCGGATAAGGAATTCTATTGACCGGGGAGAAGGTGTAAGACATTCTAGAGTCCCGTGATTCTAGCACGGTTACTTTATTGACTTAAACTTGGCTTAAATTAATTTTAGATAAACTGTGATTTATTGGTTTTCATGTTTTATCTATCCGCTTTTAATTATAAAAATATGAAATTATCTTTGAAACGAATCACTCGTGTGAATCCGTTTTGTTTATTGTGCCAAAATCATGTCACGCGTACGTAAAAAAAATGGTGTTGAAAATGAGGTGCTTTGCTGGTGATTTTGGATTGATTTTTCAGCAGATTCGTAGCTTATTTTGCTGCTCTCTTGGGCTAGATTTTGCAGCTGATTTGGGGCTGTTATTGTGCTGAATTTTGATAGTGTTGAATTGGTTTTTGGTGCTGGTTTTTGGGGCAAATTTGAAGTCGTTTTTGCAGATGTTCGCAACTGTTTTTGCTGCCCGTTTGGGGTGGGATTTGAGGTGGTTTTAGGGAGCAATTTCAGCTGTGTTTTTGCTGATTTTTTAGTGCTTTCTATGGAGTTTTACCTCCTTTTGGGGCTGGTTTGAGAGCTATTTTTGTTGCCCTTATTCAACAGAATCCAAATGGTTGGTTTGGGCGTGTCCTTTGTTTTAGGGAGGGGGTCCCTTGCCATTTTTCTTGAAGGAGGGACATATATGGGGGTTGTGAGTCGGGACAATCATGAGGGATAAAGAAAAGTGGAGTGAGGACAAAGTGTAAGGGGACAAGCATGAGGGCAAGCATGAAGGACAAGAGAAAGTGGAGTGGGGATAAAGTGTGAGGGACAAAGAGTGGGGACACGCGTGGGAAGATGGGAGCGGAAAATATTCAAGCACGGTAAAAAATTAGGTGCTCACAAGATTTTATCCCAATCAAACATGGTATAAACTCATCATCAAATTTAATTTCGAAATTAATTATCACTTATTCTTTGTACCAAACAAGCCCTTAAAAAGCATTTATACAACTCATGCGAGGCAACCATATAACTCAACACCAAGAACGAGGTTTCCAAATATTACACTTATTTGTTATCATGTCGAGAAAGTAGATTTTGTATGTAACTCAATTTTAAAAGCTTAATCAATAATGAATATTGTCCAAAATTCTATTAAGAGAGTACAACTCATATTTAGCAGATGTAGAATTTGAACATATTGCACCGGGCTCAACGTTACCGTTGCTTCAACCAAACAACATCACTTTAAAGTTTTAAACTACCATCAACAAGTTTATTTGAAGGTTTGAAATTTGGACAGGAATAATTACTACATGTAGCGACCTATTAAGAAAAGGCTCACTGTTAATAGCTTATAATTTCACTTGCACCACAAGTCTATTTTAGAATAAGGGATTCTTTTTATGTGGTGTCAACAGTATTAATTAATTAATCAATCAATGAACTAAAATCGATATCAAACTTCAATTTTAAACATGTAGCATGTAATTATGATTATTTTACACAGATCATTAACTTAACAAAAACTCTCATTATTTATGATTTTAAGTTTTAAACGATAGGAGGAAGTATCTCCTAGTCATAGCTGCCGTACCACAATTTTAAGGTTCATCTCCTTATTCCTTATTCTTGGAAAATATGTCAAGTTTTCGGCACAATTTCGTTCCTTCTTTAGCCAAACTTCCATGACTTAAATTTTCTGTAACGACTATGATAGAGACCACCATTTACAAATTTCTACATGTTCCTCTCTATAAATACCACAGTATTATATTATTCCTCCATCTTCACATAGAGCTAGCTAGTCACAAAAATATACAAATTAAACCCCTAGACTCAAAATGAAGTCACTGATCAGGTTCCTATTTGTTCTCCTACTATCAATTGCCATGACCATTACTCTCTTTCCTTCAATGTCTAGCCAAGAATCAGTTCTTGAAAGATTTGATGCAACATATCAAAGAGGAAAGGGCTCTTCTCCTCGTCATAACATGTACACATGTGACAAATACCCTAGAGTTTGTGCTGCCAAGGGCAGTCCTGGACCAGATTGTTGCAGAAAAACATGTGTGAATGTTATGACTGATAGATTTAATTGTGGCAGATGTGGTAAGAAGTGCAGGTATTCAGAGATTTGCTGCGAAGGATGGTGTGTGAATACATATTTCAACAAGAGACACTGTGGAAAGTGTAACAATGCATGCAAGAAAGGAAGCTCCTGTTCTTATGGAATGTGCAACTATGCTTAGAGAGAGATCATTAAACAGCTAGCAGATTCATGACTTGCTGCAGCTTAATTATTTTGCAAATTAGCAATTGCTGGCTAGTTAGATAATGTGTGTGTGAATGGTAAATAACTAAATATATATTTTAAGCGATATATAAATTTAGTTCTCATATATAGATGAAGTTATATGCTTCCTTGAAATAAAATGTTACTAGAAGAAGAAAGATAATTGTTTGTGTTTGAGTTCATAATATACAGCAGACTTATTATACAGTGTCCGAAGCTGATAATAATGTCCATATTTTGAATCCCAGAAAAACAAATTAAGTTTTAATGGATCTTTAATATGGAGTAACAACTCAAAAAGAACAGCTTTTTCATAAAACCTCCTTATGTGCGGATGATTGGACATATCATTTTTTTAAATATATAAAATCTCTATACATACCGTACGTGAAGGGTTAGACAGATCGTCTCTCTCTATATATAACATGGGATGTGTGTACCCAATCCAACATTTTTCTACTGAAAATATTTATGCATCCTCATCTATGTTACGATTTAGAGTAATTAAGTCTGAAAGAAGGACATGATATCCTGTCTAATCTAGAAAAGCCTCCACTGACAGTGGGTAGATTATAGTACTAAAATTTATAAAGAACTGAGGGGCCTGTATCTCTCTTTGCGAATTGCTTAAAATTAAATTTTTGTCAATGTTACTTTGTTGTTACAATGTTACACACACACACTAAAAAAAATGCAGAACACTGAATAAAACCAAGTAATCACATGATATATATTTACTAATGATCACATAAGATCGTTTTAACTATTTTTAGATGTTCTGGTGAATTATAGTTAACTTTGTAGTTAAAATAGTGACATTTTTATATGGAAAACCAACGTATATTGTCTATCAATCACTTCTGCGCTACTTTCTACATTTCTACCAGTTTTGCTTTTTTTGGTGAGTCACAATCTTTCCATCCAAAGAATGTTGGTCGTGCTTTTTTCATAATTAATCAAGAACCTTAATACAATGATCAGCAGCTCCATGCAAAAGTTTATCTATAAATACAATTCATCTTCTTCTTCACAACTCATCCAGTCTTCTCATACTTCCCTAATTACTAATTAAGGTAACTTGAAAAGTTTCACTAATTCCCATAATGAAGAACTTAGCTATCTTCGTTTTTCTTGCCATTTTCATGGCATTTGCTGCCACCCTTTCAGCATCAATTCAAGAGCAAACAATGCTGGTGAAAGAAGAAGCAGACAATAACAATATGGCTGAAGCAGTGAAAGCTGATCCAATTAGCTTCGGTAAAAAAGATGCACATAAAACAACAATTCGAGGAACAGCAGGTAATTCTGTTGCTAAGGAAAAAGTTCATTTCTGGAGAATTCATGAGAGAATATTTGGCAGAAAATTTACATGCAGCAAGAATCCTAAAATATGCCTTGCCAAGGGTAGTCCAGGCCCCTTCTGTTGCAAGAACAAGTGCATGAACTTTTTAATGGACAAAGAAAACTGTGGTTTTTGTGGGAAGAAGTGCAACTTCAATGAGATTTGCTGCAGAGGCTTCTGTGTTAAGACTTTGTTTGGAAAAAAATACGCAGGGCATTGTGGGATTTGAAAGCATAATAGTTACTTGGCTATATATGCCATTAGTACAATTATATTTTCATATGTTTAGAGAACAATAATAATTTGTCTGAACAAATAAATGCCTATTAGGCATATGAGCTTATAATTATGTTATATTGTAGTTCCCATATCCTACTGATCAATGTACTTACCTGATGGAATTAATGAAAGAACTTTTATTTTGAAGAGAGTGCTCATAGCTTACTTTTTACCAAAATTGAGACTACCTACTACATACTTTCCCGCAAAATTCTTACTCAAAAACGACTCACGGTTAAAGACATTTCCAATGAGTGAAATTAATTTTCAAATTCAGTATAAGGATTAAAAAATAATAAATAGGAGAAAACGGTTACTGATATGCAAATTTAACTTTTGTCTAATTACTAAGGTACTCACAACTCACAAGAAAGCAATTAATGCAATACGAATATGATTAATGGCAGTTTTTCTTTTCAAATTTACCGTAAGTAATTTTAGATCTTCAGGATATATTTCCAACTGAATTACTTTGCGTCAAAACTTGTGAAAATTGGAGACGTAAACAAGGACAAGGAGTTTAACTTTTATAGATATGACAGTACAAAAAGACTTACACTATCAAATCATTTACAAGAAAAATATAAATAATTGTCCATGATAAGTAAATAGTAACCTAAAAAGATAAGTAACATGCTCGAACAGTTAATTAATCCTTCTAAGGTAGTGTTAACTTGGGGATCAGGCAAGTTCGAGTGGTAGAATCGTGTATTCCTTGCCAGCCCATAAATATTTGGAAACAATGTTAAGTCAATTTATGTGTTCCTATGACATTAATAGAAGTTCAAACAATTGGATACATTAATGGGTCAACTCCTAAGTTCAAATATTAGTACTATATTGCAAGTCAAATAGAATACGCTTGGTAGTTTGGTGCTTCTGTACCTGTATTATGGAGTATACTATATAAAAGTCCACACACGTCAAAACCTTGCCTAAATAATACTGCTAAAACGCTTCGGGCATTCACATAGATTTAACAAAACTAAGTCATGATTAATTAATTAAATACGATAGGAAATCGTAATGTTATTTTTCCTATCTTATACGCTAGATTATTTTCACTTTGTCAACTAAATTAATGCGGAGGCTTTTATAAAATATAGCAGCTATAGAAATATTACTGAAATCTAATACGATTAAACACAAAGTAATTAAGAACACATTGTATTATATGGAAGTGCCTAATTTTGGTTAGCTATTTAATTTGACTTTATGTATTGTACATAGCCGTGAACAAAGACCACTCCACTAACACGAGTCAAATAGTTCCGCTATGCAAATCCTTCCTCTATATATACTCTTTCCTTCTTCTCCAATTTCCATCCAAACGTTTCAAAATATTTCATAATTGCATTCTTTTCATCCAATCACAAGAAGCCATGAAAACGTATTTGAAAATTTCCTTTTTGTTAGCCATGATTATGGCATCAACCACTATACTTTCAGTAGCCTCATCTGTCGATAAAGAAGAAGAAATACTCTTAAAAGATGACAATGAAGCTGAAATGGCTGAATTATTTGATATCCCCTTAAATGAAACTGATGAAAGTTCATCATCCATTCGAGGGGCTAGCCGTTTTCTATCACAAAAATCACCTTATTACAAGTCAAAAACAATACAAAAACGAATGACTTGTAACAAGAACCCTAGAATATGTCGTGCCAAAGGCAGCCCCGGGCCATTTTGCTGCAAGAAGAAATGTGTAAATGTGTTCACAGACAGACAAAATTGTGGATTTTGTGGGAAGAAATGCAGGTATAATGAGACTTGTTGTAAAGGGCAGTGTGTTAACACTTTGTTTCACAAGAGGAATTGTGGGGGTTGCAATAACAAGTGTCAGAAAGGCAGTGCTTGTGTGTATGGAATGTGTAGCTATGCAAATTAGAGTATACTCAGATTATTAATTAGGACGATTAAATTATTTGTTTGGTTCTAAAATTTACTGTTTTATTTGTATCTGATTAATTATAGGTAGTCATTCCTTTTATTGCGTATCAAATAAGGCTATATCACATTAGTTGTTTGTTTCATTCTTGTATTTCTCATTTCTATTTTCGATTGTAATACTGCATGTAAAGTTTCATATCTTAAAAGCTTACTAATTATAAAGGAGTTGATTTCTTTGATTTTTTCTTTTTCTTTCCAGGAAATAACAATTTATAACAATTAGTTGATAAATAATTATCGATGAGGTTAAATATGAAGAAATAATTAAGCTACTATGTGAAAGATTAATGCTAATAGCTTAATGGCCTAAAGCACTTATACGTACGATGACAAAGAAGTCTTCCAAAATATGATCACATATATATGTTCTCATAAAATAACATCCTAAGATGTAGCATCATAGAATCAACTGAGGATCATTAAAGATCAGTATAAGAATTTAATCAACGTCTGGTTAAACTTTAGTTTAGCGGACAGACTAGGAAGTTTCAAAACTTTACCTCCAATTACTAGGTCCAAGAACATATCACAAGTATGTTGGTCACGTCATTTAAGAACTTTATTTGAAGGAGCTAAAATAGGAAGCGACATTCTTTTTCTACCCTTTTTAATTTCCTCTGTTTAAACAAATTCCTAATAACATGCCAATTATTAGCTTTTGACACGAGCTCTCTAAGAAAATTGCCAGGCACCTTAAGAAGAAAAAATTAAGGAAGAAAAAAAAGAAGTTAACATAGCTTAACTCGGATTCAAACTCATAACACTGTGATTTAAACTGCGGCAAAGGGCCAAATATACCTTTGTACTTTCAAAAATGGTCTAAAAATACCCTTCGTTATACTATTGGGCTATATATGCCCTTCCCGTCATACTTTGGAACAGATATATCCTTATTTTGTATGGAGTGCCACGTGTCAACACCAGATGAAAACGACCCATTTCTATTTTTTACCCGATCCGTTTTAAAAAACCCACCACCCGACCCGTTTTAAAATTCAGTTTTTTTAAAGCATATATTTTGTAAAAACTAAATTTTGTTTTTGTAAAAACTGAAAAAAAGGAATTTGCAAAATATATATTTTTAAGTCTTTTCAGTTTTTTTTAAAGTATGTTTTTTGTAAAAACTGTAAAAAAATATATTTTAAAAAAAAATACTTTAAAAACTGAAAAATATATATTCTGTAAAAACTGGAAAAAAAAAGAAATTTTCAAAATATATGTTTTTCCAGTTTTTTCAGTTTTTTAAAGTATTTTTTTGTAAAAACTGAAAAAAAAAAGAATTTGCAAAATATTTTTATTTTTTTAAAACTAATGCATATGTAGTCCACTGCTTTAGGAGAGTTTTTTTTCCAGTTTTTTAAAAAATATATATTTTTTCAGTTTTTACAAAAATAATACTTTAGAAAAACTGAAAAGACTTAAAAATATATATTTTGTAATTTTTTTTTCCAGTTTTTACAGAATATATATTTTTCAGTTTTTAAAGTATTTTTTAAAAAAATATTTTTTTCAGTTTTTACAAAAAAATACTTAAAAAAAACTGAAAAGACTTAAAAATATATATTTTGCAAATTCTTTTTTTTCCTTCAGTTTTTACAATTTATTTTTTAGTTTTTACAAAATATATGCTTTAAAAAAACTAAATTTTAAAACGGGTCGGGTGGTGGGTTTTTTAAAACGGATCGGGTAAAAAAAAAAGGAATGATTCGTTTTCATCTGGTGCTGGCACATGGCACTCCATCCAAAATAAGGGTATATTTGTTCCAAAGTATGACGGGAAAGATATATATAGTCCAATAGTATAACGAAAAGTATTTTTAGACAATTTTCGAAAGTATATTAATATATTTGGCCTTCGCCGTTTAAACTGTGATCTCCTAGACAGGAGATTGATTGTTCCTTTGAGATGCATCAATGAACTTATGTTCAAGAGACTTTCCAAAGATAGACACTCCAAATACGTAATCATCATTTGGTTTTTGCTTGAACTACGTTATTTCCAATTACTTTTTGTCTTTTTACTATATATCGAATCAAATTCTAATTTTATCTTATGTTGATTCGTTCAAAATTCATTTGGATCTGGAGCCAAATCCTTGAAAATGTCGCAACTCAGGGAGACAAATCTGGGTCTCTCCGTACATGTTGTCTTAAACTATTATGCACAATAATTAAGTAGTATTCAGTGAATAGTAGCGAATTTAAAACTAACTTTATTCTTCTAAGTCAAATATTACTACTTAAGAGAGAGGTCAAATCCCAATTAAGCGTTTCTAAAGAATGAAAAAGACTAATTAAATCTCTCAAAAAGTCAATCATCCAAAGCTCGTGCAATCACGTCTATTAATGCTCCCCAAAATCTTAGCCAAAATGCAAAAAGAATTAGTCTCAATATTCTATCGTCGTGGGCACCACCTTGTCACACCCTAATATATATGCGAATATCAACCATTCCCATAGTTTGTATGCTCAACCTCTAATTTCCCTACTCATCATGTCTTCTTTAGCACTTGTACTTACTCTTCTTTTTTTGGGTATCTCAACTTTACAAGCTGAGTATTATGCACCTCTTCCTTATAGTTATGCACCTAATACCAAAAAAACTATGAATGTGATTGATTCTTGTTGGCGTACCAAATCAAATTGGGCCAAGAACCGCCGTGCATTGGCTGATTGTGCCGTCGGCTACGGCAAAGCTGCTATCGGAGGTAAATTTGGTGCCATATATGTCGTTACTAATCCATTGGACGACCCCGTAAACCCTAAACCAGGTACACTAAGATATGGTGTAATCCAATCCAAACCACTATGGATTACTTTCGCCAAAAACATGGTTATAACACTAAAGAATGAGCTTATGATAAATAGTTACAAGACTATAGATGGAAGAGGAGCTAAAGTGGAGATTGCATATGGACCTTGTATCACAATTGCACATGTTAGCCATGTGATTATACATGGGATTAGCATCCATGATTGTAAGCCTGGTAAGAAGGGCATTGTGCGGGATAGTCCGGTGCATGCCGGCCATCGTGGCGGTGCTGACGGAGACGGTATTGATATTTTTCAATCTTCTCATATTTGGATCGACCATTGCTATCTTGCACGTTGCACCGATGGTCTTATTGACGTTATTCATGCTTCTACTGCTGTTACCATTTCCAACAACTACTTCACTCAGCATGACAAAGTACGTGTATATTAATTTTTCTACTTAGTCTATTTAATTAATTTGTTTAAAACTTGTCGTTCGGGTGAACTCGTGATTAAGGGATTAAATTGAATCTGCACTTAAGGAATGGATAGGGTGCATTATTTAGCTGCAAATTAAATGTCTAACCGATTCGAGTTAAATAAGCTAGCTAGTGCAAACCGTGATTTTCATTTTGTCCCTTTAATTTACTTTTGGGATTAACTAGTACTGAAAGAAATCTGATGAGCAGGTTATGTTATTTGGGCACAATGATAACAATATAGAAGACAAGGTTATGAAAGTCACGGTAGCCTTCAACTACTTTGGCCCTGGTTTAATAGAACGAATGCCAAGGTAAATATGATTTCTTTAGCTATGTATGTATTTATTTATTTGAAAACTAGGACTCCTCACATAAGTTAGATATATACATGCATGCAGAGTTAGGCTAGGTTATGCTCATGTGGCCAACAATCGCTACGAAAAATGGTTGATGTATGCTATTGGTGGAAGTGCAAATCCAACCATCTTCAGTGAAGGAAATTATTTCATGGCATATAAATCCACACAAGTGAGTGAGATAATCTAAATTCCCATTAATCCATGACAACTATATTAACCTTTTCTTTTTCTTATATCAATAATATATAGGAGTAATAGATTAATACTCATACATGAATATTGTTGCGTTTTTACTTATTAGGTTACGAAGAGGGAAGCAAAGAATGGGTGGAAGAATTGGAAGTGGAGGTCTTCAAAGGATAAATTCATGAATGGAGCATATTTTATACCATCTGGATATGGAAGTACAAATCCATATTACTCAAAGGCTCAGTCATTTCCTGTGGCTGATGGATCTATGGTTCCTTCTTTAACTGCTGATGCCGGACCTTTACGTTGCACATCCTATAAATGTTAACTTTGAATTTTAATTTTTGTTTTTGTGATTCTGGCCTGGAAGTGCAGGCTATTTTTCTTTTATTTACTCTCCAACTTTGTTTTTCTTCTACCAAAAAACGGGGAGTCTTAAAACTTAGAATCCCTGAGAATGAGATGAGTACTGAAGAGTACTGTGTTGAGATCCATTTTGGATATTCCATTGATCCTTAAAAAAACTTTTATGTAAATATATGCTTAGTAGGAACAATACAGATATTGTGCAATTGCTCTCGCCCTTTTTGCCTTTAATTTTTATTCATAAAAATAAAGGATTTATTAAGTTATATACACTATACAATAATATTTTATACTATCGATGTATTTTAACCTTTTATAACATGTTATTTACCATTTGCTCTAGATAACCAATTAAATAGATTGACCTAAAACAAGTGTTTTTACTCCAACAGTTGGGATAATTAGTAGCACCATCCCAAAGGGTTGTTACAAGTGAGCAGACCCAGACAGAGTTACCTTCTTGATCCCGAGGATTTAAGGTATGGGTGTTAATCGGACGGGCTGGATCGGACTGGACACGAAAAAAAGATAGCCCGTCCGGTTAGTAGTTCGGGCTGGATAGTGGGCTGACTAACCGGGATGGTAATGGGTTGGGAAAATTCGGGTTAATTAGGGCCCGTCCGGGTTCGGGCTTAATAGGTCCCGACCGGGCACGGTTACTTTTTTTTTTAGTATATTATATTTTTCTTATTCAATGTTATTGATTCTTAAGTGTTTGCAAGCTTTTAAGGCTTAGAATTAAACTTTAAACTTTTAAAGTTTTAAATTTAAAATTTGAATTTTAAAATTTTAAAATTGAAAGTAAGTGGCAAAAAATTATTTAATAAGACCAATATGTAAGGATCAAACTCCGAAGGCTTTATTTCATTGAATAATAAATAATACTTCAAATTAATTTGGAAGTTCTATTTTGAATTTTTTATTTTTGAACTTGCAAATTAAAAGTTTGCAACAATTATAAAAAAATAAGAAAGAGTACATCACATGCTTTGCATCATTTTTGTAAGTTCATCCATGTCAACATGAGGTTCTTGGTTTCCGGCATTGCTTGAATCGGAACCATAAATTTCCAAAGCGTTCCTGCTCAATGAATGACGAGTATCTCCCGGTTGCTGCCTTGCTTGGCTAAATGCGCTCTCTGATGTGACTGTTGAAATTGGCACATTTAGCACGTCTCGAGCCATGGCCGAAAGAACAGAAAATTGATTTGAGTTGCTCCTCCACCAACCCAGCTGTAGAATCTGGTGATTTTTGTAAGTAGAATTGGAGTTCATCAATGTTCGTGCTACTAGTTTGTTGATGCTCTCCTAGTGTAGACCAAATCAAATAATCTTCAACGCCATCATTATCCTCCAAAGCACCGGATACAGATGTTGAAACTGAACTTGATGGAATATTTGCATCTACAGCAGCAGAAGCATCAATAATGTTAGAATAATAATTATATAAAGTTTGTAAATATTTGTGTAGATCAGAAATACAAGTTTCAACATTAGGGGTTTCAGTTGGTCCAATATCTATATAAACATATAAAGCAGTGATTAATTGGCGACAAATGACCATTTTGATAGAAGGGTTTAAAATAGCACCAATTAGGTAAATAGGGGGGAATTGAGTAGAAATATTTCTTAAATTTATCTAGCATAGATTCAACAACAGAAGAATATCCTTTTTTCTTCTTCAAATTATAGAGTAAAAGAGAAATTTCAGCAATATGAACTAAACCATTTGCAATAGTAGGATAATAATCTCCAGAAAACTCAAGTGTAGCTACATAAAATTTTTGTAAAATTTTTACAACATCTTCAATGACATCCCAAGTTCTAGACGTTAACAAACGGTTAGGATCGGTACAATGAGAATTAGCAACTTCAGTTATAGGCATTTTATATTTATGACAACATCTTAAGAATTAATAAGTATAATTCCACCTAGTAACTATTTCTTTAGGCATGAGTCTTGGTTTTAGTCCATACTGTACACATTTTTCCTTAAATGCATTTAATCTAGCACTTCTATTATTTTCTTGAATTACACCAACACCTCTTCTAACTAAAGTGATCTCATCTCTAAATAATTCAAGGCCACTCTTCACAATTAAATTATAAATATGATATGCACACCTAACATGAAATATTTCAGGAAGTGGTGGGTGTAGATGCAATTTTAATATTGTAATAGCAGCATTGTTGTTAGAAGCATTATCAAATGATATACACAAAATGTTTTCTGAAAGATTGTAAAATATAGCAACTTCATGGATAGTATTACTTATAAATGCACCAGTATGACTTTGATCTTCATCATATTTAAAAGCAATAATACGTTTTTGCACACAAAAATTATCATCTATCCAATGGAATGTAACAGTCAAATAATCATTTTCATTAACAACACGACCAATATTAGAAGTAAGAGAAATTCTACAAGAAAGACTAGCGAACAAATAACGGATATATGTCTAATATTGTACAAAAAGCCTAAAGATATCAGCTCTACAAGTACTTCTAGGAATACCTTTAAGCAAAGGGTTAAAAATTCTTTGAATATAAGTAACAAGATATGGTGAAGCAACAAAACTAAAAGGTAAACAACCTAAAACAATCATTTTAGCTAATTCTTCCCGATTTTTCGCTATATCGTATTTACCCATTAAACCGCCAATACCCGGATTAAGTTTTTGTTGCCCACCTTCCTCATCAGCACCCCATGTAATAGGGTGGTTATCTACCATATGCCTACGAACTTGACCTGTTCTCCTTGCTTACCTATGGTCCCATGTTTATAAACTTCCTTACAAATTTGACATCTTACATAATTTTTATTTTCTTCTAGTCTTTCAAAAAAATTTCAACACTTACTTCTTAATCTTCTATTCCTCTTAATAGGGAGAGGAGGCCTACCTGTATTACCACGACCTTCACCCCTAATATTTTGAGTTTGACTAGTATTACCAGGTGTATCTGGTGGTGTTTCAAGACTATCAGGTGATTGAATATCATCTAAATTATCATATATACCATAATTTTCTTGAAGTTGCTCATAATCTACATTTAAATTTTCAGGTAAAATTTCAGAAATATGTGTAAAGCTATTAGAAGAACCAACACCACCTCTTGATTTTTTAGAAGTTTTACTCTTACTACTATCACTCCTACTAGTACACGCTTTTTCGGTTGCTCTAAATATATCTATTATATAAATTAAATTAATAATTCTAAATAATAAAATAAAAATATACACCAAAGAAGAGAAAGAGATGGAACGAGTGTACCGGGATTCCGGATGCCGCACTAAATTTGATATCAAACTTTAGTTGATAGACTGATACTTGATATTTGATGATATTGAATATTGATACCACACTTCACTTGAATACTTGATATTTGATAATTATAATTTTGTAGTGACTAAAGTAAATATTTGATGAAACTTGAAATAATAAGTAATTGAGAATTTAAGAGCAATAAGCAATATTATCAAGAGAGAATTGAGAGAGAATTAGAGTAGTAAGAGATCAAATTGTGAGAAAAAAATGAAGAACAAGGGGGGCTATTTATAGTTTTTAAAAGGTTAAAATTATAATTTATCAATTATTAGGGGGTGGGGGGGCTATTTTCTTAAGGGGTAGATCGAAATGGCCATTTTTGAATTTAACCGTTCGCAACGGCAAAAAAATGTTAAAAAAAAAAAAGAAATTACAACGGTAACCGGGCTGGACCGGGTTGTAGCCCAGTAAAGGGGAACCGGGCTAACCGAGTTCCGGGGCACCGGTTACCAAAATTTGTTTGTTCCCTCCTGGCTCCCCCACCCCCAACCCTCCCTAACACGTCCCACCCCCTACTGTACCTGGTTGAACCGGGTCAAACCGAGCTGTTATTGTGCTGGCTTGGCCCGATTAACAGGTATAATTCAAGGTGGAGCTGCGTGATCGTCGCAGTCCCTTGGAGTCCTTTACTGTACATTTATAGTGTCAATTTATATCCGAATTATATTGTATTTTGAGATATTTCTATGGATTCAGTAAGATTTTGTGATTCTGTACAATCTAGTCATGGGGATTTGTAGTGATTATCGCCGTGTTGACATATATCGCTTTTAAATTTCTCATTTATATTAAATTTTGCTTCATAATATCATGTTTTAAAGGTTTAATTGTTGTAAGTGATCGGCTTACCTAGTTTTAGAGACTAGGTGCCATCATAATCCTTAAGGTGAGATTTTGGGTCGTGACATAATTGCCTTCTAAGCAATAGACCCGAGTTCGACTCCCGGCAGACACATCACAATTTTGATTGACCTAAACATACCTTTTAGCCAGGTGTTTACACCGTGAGTGTATAAACTCAAAAATAAATAGTTATCACGACTATGTATTAGTCACTACTTTTTCATTCGTCGATGAGGTTTAATTATGCGAAAGAATCAAAGTAAATTATTTGTAAATTCTACTCAAATTTCGCTATCGGGGTTGATATATCACTGGTTTTTTTAGTGACAAAATTACAGAATGATGCACTCCATAAGCTGACCTTGCAGTATTTTAGCCCAGTTACAAGTTTGCAAATGTGTAGCCAAATATCAATAAGCTTAGGTTTGAATTTTTTCCGTTTTTTTATTCTCTATATCTTCAGGCGTGAAACATCCGTGAGTTTCCATTCTCCTTTTTCCTCAAGTTTTTACATACCTATCACAGCTACAAAAACGCAAAAAACAGACGCGTGAAATCTAAAATCCCATCTCCTTTAATGCTAATCTTGTTAAATTTCAAATATGATTTTGTGAGAATTTGGAGTGAGTATTGTTTGAACTTATTAGAAATAGTCTAAGTTGGCTGTATACAAAATTTGAAGTCATTTGATGGAGATTTGGACTACTTTTAAACAAGAATTGCAAGTGAAAATCGTATAAAAAGTTCGTGAGAGATGCTAATACACTTTTATACAAAGAGGTACATTATATATATAGTTGTATAAAAGTGTAGAAAGATGTATAAGCAGAGTAGTGAAAATACCAGTGATACACTATGTATATAGGTGTAGTAATTGTTGAAGAAGAAGAAGAAGAAGAAGAAGAAGAAGAAGAAGAAGAAGAAGAAGAAGAAGAGAAGAAAAGAAGAAGAAGAAGAAATGTGAGAATTCCACCAAATACCTGTAATAATGTATCAACCTTGTATAAAATAATGTATAAGAGGTGTTTATACACTATTATACATTACTTATACATATTACACTATTATACAAATGAATCTTATTAATGGAGCTTCGCTTCAACTCAAATCTAGCTTAAATATACTTCAAATCACTTCAGATTTAAGTTTTGAATTCCCCATGATTATCCCAATCAATTGAGACAACACCCATCCACAACTGACAAAATCGGAAAATCCAATTTCTGAAATTGAAGCTTCGAACGACCTTTAATAGTGACTCCAAAAAAATAATTCTTTTACGTAGTATTTTTTTTCTTTTTATCTCAATAGTGGCTATCAACTTTGACTCTGAAAGGACCTATTGTAACCTAGGAATGAAACTCTTAATCCCTCACTCACTTGTAATAACTCTACTACAAGCCTCTTTGTAATAACTCTATTACAAAGCTCACAACTCGACTAACTCTAGCCAAGACACAAATACAAGGTTTATAATTTTACAAATGGTTTCCTACACAATGCTTCTAGCTAAGCTAAGTAGGAATTATAATTAACTCACTCTAACAAAGGTGCAACACAACTAAGGACATATAATAACACAATGCTGGAAACTGGTCATTCGTTATGTTGTTCTTTGTTCTTGAATCCTGGAAGTCACTTGCAAGATGGCAACACACTTGAGAGGAAACTTGATTAATTCTCGGATATGCAAGTGTGTGTTTTCTTCATTGCTTCATGTTAATAATGTCTAAGTGATGTCACTTGGATGATGCAAGCAATATCCGGTACAAGGCATTTCCCATAAAGTGGTTGCTGCACTATTCACACTGTTGTGTATGTGCAGAGGAACAGTTGCAGTGGCTTTACAGTTGTGAGCAGTTGACTGGTACAGTCAGCAAGGGAATTGATGTCCATCTGTTCCCTCTGTCATCTCTTTGACTCTGATTGTTGGAACTTGTGCCCGACTTGAGACTTGTTATTCTTGAGCACTTTGAGGATGTGTAACAGGTTCCCCATCTTGTTCTTATCATTAAGTTTGTTAGATCATCAAAATATAACCTATCAATTTTCCCCTTTTTATGACGACAAACTTGTAATTGAAGTTCCCTCTGAGAGGCAAAGTACCATACAATATTCCTTCTTAACTTGTTCCCCCTCAATCAATTTTTCTCCTTTTGGCATCATAAAAAGATGAGGCACAAGTAATAAGCAAAAAGAAGTCTAGCATGGTTAACTCATGCCACATGTGTACACACAAACATGGCTAAGAAAAGAGCATAAGAGTAAGGCATGCATAACAAAAGGATGAGATACTTATTAATTTTAAATAAAAGGGAGCAGAATTAGCAGTACCATTTGTTACACAACCATTCACAAAATAAAACAGCTTAAAAGGTACCAGCCACCAAAAATAACAAAATAAAGGGACCAAGATGTAGGACAGACAGCTTTGAACTGGACACTAGAAAGGGAAACTGTTTTAAGGAGCACTAGAAGGGGGAGGCAGGGATGAAGAGGCAAGAGTTCGGAGGAGAATATCCATTCGGGCATTTGCATACACTTGCTCGTTAAGCAGCCGCTCTTTTAGGTCCTCGACCTGTTTCCTGAGATCTGTATTTTCCTTGGACAAACGGGCAACCTCTGTGCCTTGTGCACTGCTGGAACCAAGTGCCTCCTAAGCCTAACTAAGTTGTCCTTCAAGAATAATATTTTGTGCCTTCAGCCTCCTTATCTCCTCAGTTGCAGCATTCTGAGCATTAATCAAATGCGAGATAGTGGAATTGCTGCCAACCCCTCCTTTCTTATCAATGCACCTACACTCATCTAAGGTTGTTTTGGAGAAGGTTTGCTTGCGAGTTCCCACTGTTGCTTTCCCCAAAGGGACTTTGAAGAAGTTAAACACCTTGGTCAGTAAGAACCCATAAGGAAACCCATGATTACCATCCTTAAAATATGCCACTTTCTTCATGTGCTCTATCATGAGTCCATGCAGATTGATAGTAGTGTAGGCATCGAGTGCTTCCATGAGGAACAAGTCTGCTCTTGATGTAATGGAATGCCTTTCTGCACGTGGAAGCAAGACCTTGTTCACCATCTTGAACATCAATTGATACACTGGTAGGAGGGCCTTCTTGTGCACCCGTTCCCCTTGCTGCACAACATCATCCTTCAGAATGGCACTTCTGAAATTTGGAGAACAAGTCCTTTCAATGGATGAAATCCCTTCAGTTGTGTAACAACCCGATTTATCGTTCTAATAATTAGCATCTCGTTCAGTGACTTAAGTTCACGAGCAACTTTGCGATGTGTATTATGATTTGCGTGTGTGGTCGAGTTTGGTTTTCGGATGATTCAGGATTAAATTGAAAGAACAATTCTTATTTAAGAAGCTTAAAAGAAAAAAGTTGGCCGGAGAGTTGACTTTTGAGCAAACGACTCTAGAATAGAATTTTGATGATTCTAACAGCTCCGTATGGTGATTTTGGACTTAGGAGCGTGTTCAAAAAATCATTTTGAAGTCCGTAGTTAAATTAGGCTTAAAATGGCTAAAATAGAAATTTAAGTTTAGAAGTTTGACCGGGAGTTAACTTTTTGATATCGGGGCCGGATCCGATTCTGAAAATTTGAATACCTCCATTATGTCATTTATGACTTGTGTGCAAAATTTGAGGTCAATCGGACTTGATTTGATTAGGTTTTAGCATCGATCGTAGAAGATGGAATTTCCTTAGTTTTAATAGGCTTGAATTGGAGTGCGATTCATGTTTTTGATATTGTTTGATGTGATTTGAGGGCCCGACTAAGTTCGTATCATGTTATAGGATTTGTGGGTATATTCGGATGGGGTCCCGAGTGGCTCGAAGGAGTTTCGGGGTGAGTTTTGAGCGAGTCCGGGTATTTCGGCACTCTGATGTTGTTGTGGAACTTTTGGAAGTGCGGGGGCACATTTTTTAGTACTGAGGCAAGGGAAAAAGTGCGGACCGCAAAGGAAAAGTGCGGACCGCACAATTCTGCCCGCGGCCGCACAAGTTTGCTCGCGGCCGCACTCCATGGGAGTTCTGCAGGTTCAATGTTCTAACTTCGGAGGCTTATATCTTTTAATCTATAAGGAATTCGAAGATAATGCAAAAATAAAAGTTGTAGCCCTTTGAATCTAATTTTTAGAAAGGTAAACCAATCATCATTTGGACATTTGGAGAGAAAGTTACGGTCAATTTACTGAAGCATGGTAGTGCTAAGCTGCAGAAGTGCGGCCGCACAATTTTGAGTGCGACCGCAACATCCGGGATGTGCGACCGCACAAATAAATATGCGTTCAGCACAATAGGGGTCAGATTTTGTACTATATGAACGAGGGTTTCATCTCATTTTTTATTTTTGGACTTTGGGAGCTCGGTTTGTGGCAATATTTTGTGGGATTTTCAAGAAAATCATCGGGGTAAATGATTCTAACTCGGATTTGGTTAATATAGATGAATATATCATTATTTTCATCATTTAATTAGTATTTTGAGATGGAAATTTAGGGAAAATTATAGAAATTTTATAAAAACTAAAATTCAAGATTTGGAGGACGATTTGTTATCGGAATTTGGTAAATTTGGTATGGTTGAACTCGTATCGGAATGGGTATTTGGATTTCATGAAAATTCTGTCGGGTCCGAGAGGCGGGCCCCATGTTGACTTTGGTTGACTTTTTAGAATAAAATTTTAAGTCGACGTTTTATTATCAGTAATTATTTCTGATGAATTTTAATGAAGTTATACAATTAATTTGGATAGATTTGAGTTGTCCGGAGGTCAAGCAAGAAGGCAATTTTAGAATATCGGGATAACTTCAAAAAGGTAAGTATCTTACCTAACCTTGAGTAGGGGAATTACCCCTTAGGCATCGAGTCTTATGTGCCATTTGTGAAATGTGAAAATCCGTATACGCGAAGTGACGAGTACGTACTCGGGCTTATATGTGCAAAATTGATTGGGTTAAAGTTTTAGGCATAATGTGTAGTAAATTGGATAATTGTTGGCATTTATTAAATCATCTATTTGCCATGCCTCAATTCGCGTTTGTTGAATTTGTTTTTATATGACAATTTGATGTGGTTATTGCTTGTATATTTAGGTGAATTCCGTGAGTTTGGTGATTTGATATTTCATGAAAATAATTATATTATGGATTTTTCATCTGCAAATAATTAATAAAATAAGTTTAAACTGAGGCGTTATATAATTATCAAGAATTTGGATTAATGAAGGTGTTGCCCTATACTGAGTATTTTTCATCTCTGTTGTTGTTTTGAGGTTTTATACACATTGTGTGGAGCCTTGGGCTATTTGTTGTGAAATTAATTAATTTTGTTATATCTTTGGAATTGGTTGTGGCCATTGGATAAATTGTGATATGAAATGATTTTGTTATATTGCCGTGATAATATTCCGTGTATATTATTGTGTTATTTGAGTTATTATTTTGAGGATATAAGGGTGGCATTTCACTATTGATATTATGTGGGTATAAGGGTTGTATTTCACTATTGTTATGTGTGTTGGGATATTGTCTGGGCGGAGCGATAAGGGTGGCTATAGGAGAGATAAGGGTGTTTATAGGAGCGATAATGGTGGCTATAAGAGAGATAAGGGTGGCTATTGTCAGGGATGATATGTGATGATGTGAGGTTGTTGCGTTGGTAATTTTCATGTGAATGTTGTGATTTTCCTTGTGTTCATTTTTATACCTTGTGCAATTTGTCTTGTTGTTGGTAAATTGATAATAGTTTGATCTATGTTGAAATTGGGAGCATGTGGTTATTGCCAAGCGAATTATGAAATGAAATGTGGGCACGAGGTGCCGTGAGTAAATAATGATGATATTAGAACGTGAGCTGTCCATGCAGTTGTGATATGAAATGTGGGCATAAGGTGCCGTGAGAAAATAATGATGATATTGGCACGTGAGTTGTCCATGCATTTATGATATGAAATATGGGCACAAGGTGCCGTGGTTAAATGATGATGATAATATTTGGCACGTGAGTTGTCCGTGCGGTTGTGATAGAGAAATTGGCACGAGGTGCCGTGTAAGTATAAGAGTGGGCTGAGATCCGTATTTTATGATTTTGAAATGCTGTGTCATAGGGTGACTTTTATTCGAAAGAGATTTAGTTGAAAGAATTTTATTTGGAAAATATTTATTTGAAGGAATTAGATTTGAAAGAGATTTATTTGAAACTATTATATCCTGAAGATTTCTATTTGAAAAACATATAGGTAAAAAATTTATATTGGAAGGACTTGATTAATTGGTTGTACTTGTATTCATTATTTGTTGCACAATATTTATGGTGTTCTTGTCGCCTTGCTATGTATATCACTGGTTGATTATTGTTGCCATCATTGTTATTTATTTTCTATTATTTTTGTATACTATATTGCACAGGTTATTAGACTAGTGAGTGTCTCGACTGTACCTCGTCACTACTCTACTGAGGTTAGTCTTGATATTTACTGGGTACCGACCGTGGTGTACTCATACTACACTTCTGTACATTTTTGTGCAGAGCCAGGTATTGGAGCTATCGGACTCGGACAAAGTTAAAGTATGATCGCAAGGATTCAAAGTAGAGCTGATTGGTCGTCGCAGTCGCTTGAAGTCTTTCCATTTTATTGTACTGTTAATTATTAATCAAACAATATTGAGTATTCGATCCTTGAATCATTTCATGTATTCAGTTAGAGTTCATGACTCAGTATTACCAGTCTTGAGAGGTTGTTATATTTGTAATTATTTCCGTTGTTGGTTTATATAAAAAAAATGGCTTGAATTGTTATTATAATCGGCTTACCTGGTCTTAGAGACTAAGTGCCATCACGACACCTGTGACGGGATTTTGGGTCGTGACAAGTTGGTATCAGAGCTCTAGGTTCATAGGTTTTACGAGTCACGAACGAGTCTAGTAGAGTCTTGCGGATCGGTACGGAGACGTCTGTACTTATCTTCGAGAGGCTACAAAATTGTTAGAAAATTTCCATTTCTTTCATTCCTGTCATGCGGATTTATTGATTGTGGAATTTGAGCCTTTGTATCTCTATTCTCTCACATATGGTGAGGACATGTACTATCGGGTCAGCTGAGCAGGCACCCGCGCATACTGCTGGGGCCGCAAGAGGCCGGGGCCGAGGTAGAGGCCGAGATAGAGGCGGAGGAAGGGCACGTGCCGCGTCTAGATCACCTGTTAGAGCAGCAGTTAAGGAGCCGCTAGTAGCTCCAGTTGGGGGATAGGTACCAGAAGCACGTGTTGTTACCCCCGGACTTCAGGAGACTTTAGCCTAGTTCTTGAATATGTTTGGTACATTAACTCAGGCAGGATTGATCTTTGTTGCACCAAATATTTCACAGATTGGGGGAGTAACTCAGATTCCTACCGCCTGTACTCCAGAGCAACGAGTTCCCATTGGTCAGGTTTCCGGTGAAGTACCGGTACAACCTGTTATTCCTGTTCAGCCTGAGGTGTTCAGCCTGAGGTCAGGCTAGAGGCAACAGAAGAAGAACAAAAGAGACTTGAGAGGTTTAAGAGGTATAGTCCACCTACTTTCAATGGCACAACTTCAGAGGATGCCCAAGAATTTCTAGAAAAGTGTCACCGTATTCTCCGCACCATGGGTATTGTGGAAGTGATCAGAGTTGCCTTTACTACATTTCAGCTGTCAGGCACATCGTATCAGTGGTGGCAAGTTTATGAAGAAGGTAGACCATCCGATACAATACCACCAACTTGGGCTCAATTTTCGAAAATGTTTTTGAAAGAGTTTGTTCCCTAGACTCTCCGAGATGCGTGGCGCACACAGTTTGAATGGTTGCATCAAGGCACTATGACAGTGTCAAAATATGCCATCAGGTTCAGTGAGTTAGCCCGTCATGCACCTATCTTAGTTCCTACAGTTAGAGAGTGAGTCGGCATATTCATTGAGGGGCTCAATTATGATCTTAAAATATGCATGGATCGAGAGTTGCAAACTGATACTCCATTTCAGCAAGTAGTGGAGATTGCGAGGAGGATTGAGGGTGTTCTAGGTGAGGAAAGGGAGTCTAAGGAGGCTAAAAGGTCTCGAAGATCTGGAGGGTTCAGTGGATTTTACTCTTCAGCTATGACCCATTATGGCGAAGGCTCGAGCAGTCGACTAGCTCAGTCCGCACATCAGAGTACTCGGGGTGCTCCAGTAAGTTCTTATAGTATACCACCAATACGGAATTCTTATAATGGTTATTCCAGTTATCTGGCACAGACTCAGTATGAGCAATCGCGACCTCAGAGGGGTTGTTATGAGTGTGGTGATACTAGGCACATCATGAGGGATTGTTCCATATTTGGGAGGGGTGGATTTTATCAGAACACTCAGGCTATGGGCCCCTCTACAGCTACTACCCCACGTGCACAACCAGTTAGGGGTGGAGGACAGGCGGGTAAAGGGCGCCCTAGATGGGGAGGCCCAGCCCGTTGATATGTTTGCTATAGTGTGGCGGAGGCCACTGCACCAGATGGTGTCATTACAGGTATGATCCCGATTTCTTATAAAGGGATATTTCTCCTTAATTTGATTCGGTTCTGAATATTGAGGCGAGTCCTCCTATTATGTTCCGCTTATGGGTGAGCTTCGTAATTTTGTGATCCACTTATATGTTTATCTCTGTTGGGAGATTTGATGATGTTAGCCCGTGTCTATCATTTTTATTTTTTACACCATTGAGGACTATAAGTCTAAAAATAACTTTCTAATACTCTCTACAGTGGGTTTTGATGTGATTTTGAAATAATTGATTTCAATTTTATGAATTATATGCCCTATTGGAATGGGGGTTCATTATGTGTTGTGAAAGTTGTTTACGAAATTTATTGAAAAGAAGAAAGAGAGGAAATTGAAAATTTCGATTGGCACAATGCGCAAAATACTTGTGATTCGGAGTTGAGGACGAGATCCTCATATTTTTATATGGTGTGAAATATTTAAACTGGGCTACAAGCCGCAGTGGAAGTTATATAAGGACGAGGTCCTTGTGGTAAAAAATTTATGAGTGTAAATTCTCCCTTTATGAAATTTAAATTGTACTATAGTACTGATAGGGAGTCATGCCTGTTAGGCTTATTTGATAATTATTTTATGTGTTTCTGTGCATATTTAGCCATAATTATGTCGTAAATATTGAAGTTCTAGCCCCACGATGTGAGTGCCCATGTGGCGTTAAATGTGACTCGTTAATTCGGGTAAATTGCTGTTAGTATTGCGAAAATTTAAAATGAGGGTTTGATTAATATGAGGTTAATTGAGGATGCTGGAATTAATTATGAACAACTATTATGACCAGGGGTATGGTTATAGGCATACGTATGACGTGTGTGTAGGTACGAGTTGCTACAGCTGGTTGAAACTAATACCGTTCGTTGATGTGAAAATGAGGCCTTTTGAAAATATTTGGAGTGTAAGAAATTGGTTTTACAGTGTATAAATATGGATAAAAGTAAATAATCTCAACTGAGATGGTGGTGTAAAACCCATGTAAAAATTGCGGTGACGTAGAATCACCTACGAGTATGTGTGTAAGAATACACTGAGTAATTTAATATCCTAAGAATAATTCTTGGCACGTTTGAGGACGAAGATATGTTTAAGAGGGGGAGAATATAACGACCCGACTTGTCGTTCAAATAATTAGCATCTCGTTCAGCGACTTAAGGTCATGATCAGCTTTGTGATGTGTATTATGATTTGCGTATGTGGTCGAGTTTGGTTTTTGGATGATTTAGGATTAAATTAAAAGAACAATTCTTATTTAAGAAGCTTAAAAGAAAAAAGTTGACTGAAGAGTTGACTTTTGAGTAAACGACTCCAGAATAGAATTTTGATGATTCCAACAGCTCCGTATGGTGATTTTGGACTTAGGAGCATGTCCGAAAAATCATTTCGAAGTCCGTAGTTAAGTTAGGCTTGAAATGGCTAAAATAGAAATTTAAGTTTGGAAGTTTGACCGGGAGTTAACTTATCAGGGCCGGAATCCGATTCTGAAAATTTGAATACCTCCATTATGTCATTTATGACTTGTTTGCAAAATTTGAGGTCAATCAGACTTGATTTGATAGGTTTCGGCATCGATCGTAGAAGTTGGAATTTCCTTAGTTTTAATAGGCTTGAATTGGAGTGCGGTTTGTATTTTTTATATTGTTTGATATGATTTGAGGGCCCGACTAAGTTGGTATCATGTTATAGGATTTGTTGGTACATTCGTACGGGGTCTCGAGTGGTTCGAATGAGTTTCGGGGTGAGTTTTGAGCGAGTCCGGGTATTTCGGCACTCTAATGTTGTTGTGGAATTTTTGGAAGTGCGGGGGCACATTTTTGAGTGTTGAGGCAAGGGAAAAAGTGCGGACAGTAAAAGAAAAGTGCGGACCGCATAATTCTGACCGTGGCCGCACAATGCTTTCCGCGCCCGCACAATTTTGCTCGCGGCCGCACTCCAGGGGAGTTCTGCAGGTTCAATATTCTGACTTCGTAGGCTTATATCTTTTAATCTATAAGGAATTTGGAGATAATTCAAAAACAAGAATTGTAGCCTTTGAATCTAGTTTCCAGAAAGGTAAACCAATTATCATTTGCACATATGTAGAGAAAGGTATGGTCAATTTACTGAAGCCTGGTAGTGTTGAGCTGCAGAAGTGCAGCTGCACAATTTTGAGTGCGACCGCAACATCCGGGATGTGCGACCGCACAAATAAATGTGTGGTCATCACAATGGGGGTCAGATTTTGTACTATATGCGTGAGGGTTTCATCTCATTTTTTTATTTTTGAACTTTGGGAGCTCGGTTTGTGGCAATGTTTCGTGAGATTTTCAAGAAACTCATCGGGGTAAGTGATTCTAACTCGCATTTGGTTAATATACATGAATATATTATTGTTTTCATCATTTAATTAGTAGTTTGAGATGAAAATTTGGGGAATATTGTAGAAATTTTATAAAAACAAAAATTCAAGATTTTAGGGACGATTTGTTATTGGAATTTAGTAAATTTGATGGGTATTCGGATTTCATGAAAATTCTATCGGGTTCCGAGAGGCAAGCCCCGCGTTGACTTTAGTTAACTTTTTAGAATGAAATTTTAAGTCGACGTTTTATTATCCGTAATTATTTCCGATGAATTTTATTGAAGTTATACAATTAATTTGGATAGATTTGAGTTGTCCGGAGGTCAATTCAAGCAAGAAAGCAATTTTGGAATATCGGCATAACTTCAAAAAGGTAAGTATCTTCCCTAACCTTGAGTGGGGGAATTACACCTTAGGCATCGAGTCTTATATGACATTTGTGAAATGTGAAAATCCGTGTACGCGAGGTGACGAGTACGTACTCGGTCTTATATGTGCAAAATTGATTGGGTTAAAGTCTTAGGCATATTGTGTAGTAAATTGGATAATTGTTGGCATTTATTAAATCATCTATTTGCCATGGCTCAATTCGCGTTTGTTGAATTTGTTTTTATATAACAATTTTATGTGGTTATTGCTTGTATATTTAGGTGAATTCCGTGAGTTTGGTGATTTGATATTTCCTGAAAATAATTATATTATGGATTTTCCATCTGCAAATAATTAATAAAATAAGTTTAAACCGAGGAGTTATATAATCATCAAGAATTTGGATTAATGAAGGCGTTGCCCTATACTGAGTATTTTCCATCGCTATTGTTGTTTTGAGGTTTTATACACATTGTGTGGAGCCTTGGGCTATTTGTGTTGAAATTAATTAATTTTGTTATATCTTTGGAATTGGTTGTGGCCATTGGGAAAATTGTGATATGAATTGATTTTGTTATGTTGCCGTGATAATATTCTGTGTATATTGTTGTGTTATTTGAGTTATTATTTTGAGGATATAAGGGTGGCATTTCACTGTTGATATTATGTGGGTATAAGGGTGGAATTTCATTGTTGTTATGTGTGTTGGGATATTTTTTGGACGGAGGGATAAGGGTGGCTATATGAGAGATAAGGGTGGCTATATGAGCGATAAGGGTGACTATTGATATTGTCAGGGCGGAGGGATAAGGGAGGCTATTGATATTGTCAGGGGGGAGGGATAAGGGAGGCTATTATAGGAGTGATAGGTGTGGCTATTGTCAGGGATGATATGTGATGATGTGAGATTATTGCGTTGGTAATTTTCATGTAATGTTGTGATTTTCCTTGTGTTCATTTTTATACCTTGTGCAATTTGTCTTGTTGTTGGTAAATTGATAATAGTTTGATCTATGTTGAAATTGGGAGCATGTAGTTATTGCCAAGCGAATTATGAAATGAAATGTGGGCACGAGGTGCCGTGAGTAAATAATGATGATATTGGCACGTGAGCTGTCCGTGCAGTTGTGATATGAAATGTGGGCACGAGGTGCCATGAGTAAATAATGATGATATTGGCACGTGAATTGTCCGTGTAGTTATGATATAAAATGTGGGCACGAGGTGCCATGGTTAAATGATGATGATATTTGGCACGTGAGTTGTCTGTGCGGTTGTGATAGAGAAATTGGCACGAGGTGCCGTGGAATTATAAGAGTGGGCTGAGACCCATATTTTTTGATTTTGAAATGTTGTGTCAAAGGGTGGCTTTTATTCGAAAGAGATTTAGTTGAAAGAATTTTATTTAAAAAATATTTATTTGAAGGAATTAGATTTGAAAGAGATTTATTTGAAAGTATTATATCCTGAAGATTTCTATTTGAAAAACATATAGGCGAAAAATTTATATTGGAAGGACTTGATTAATTGGTTGTACTTGTATTCATTATTTGTTGCGCAATATTTATGGTGTTCTTGTCGCCCTGTTGTGTATATCACTGGTTGATTATTGTTGCAATCATTGTTATTTGTTTCCTATTATTTTTGTGTACTATATTGCACAGGTTATTAGACTAGTGAGTGACTCGACTGTACCTCGTCACTACTCCACTGAGGTTAGTCTTGATACTTACTGGGTACCGACCGTGGTGTACTCATACTACACTTCTGCATATTTTTGTGCAGAGCCAGGTATTGGAGCTATCGGATTTGGACAGAGTTAAAGTGTGATCGCAAGGATTCAATGTAGAGCTGATTGGTCGTCGCAGTCCCTTGAAGTCTTTCCATTTTATTGTACTTTTAATTATTAATCAAACAATATTGAGTATTCGATCCTTGAGATCATTTCATGTATTCAGTTAGAGTTCGTGACTCAGTATTACCAGTCTTGGGAGGTTGTTATATTTGTCATTATTTTCGTTGTTGGTTTATATAAAAAAAATGGCTTGAATTGTTATTAGAATCGGATTACCTGGTCTTAGAGACTAAGTGCCATCATGACGCCTGTGGCGGGATTTTGGGTCGTGACAAGTTGGCACCCCCAAAATGTTCCCTTGTGAACAAATAGATATTGTCATCTTCCACTGTGAACATGTCTGCATAGAAGCTGCACACTTCTTCCTCATACACCTTGGGGCTCTCATTGGTGAACAAGTATGTCCACTTTTGAAACTCACAAATATCAATCAGTTTACACATCCCTGTCATGTCCAGAATATCAGGGGAAAATGTTCTGCCCCACGATACCCTTTATTTTCTCAGGTTTGCTCTGCTTTCATACTTGGCCACACTTACTTTGGCCTTCGTGGAGGAACCAGGTTCCTCGTTGTCACCAACCTTCCTTTTCACAGAATTTCTCACACTTTTCTCTTTCTTTGCAGACTTCTCAGACACTTTTTCACTAGACTTTTCAGACACCTTCTCACCAGACTTGTCTACCTCAGTATATTCAACTTCGACAGCTTTCACAGATGGCTCTCTCCTGGGTTTTGGAATCACATGTTTCTTGGAGGACTTACGAATTAAGGAAGCAGGTTCCTCACTCATCTCTTTATAGTCAATATCAACAACAAGTACTGGAGGCACTTCTTCCTCATTCACCAACTTTCCCCCTTTCACCAACCTCCTCATTTTCTTCTCTTCTTTGTTTTTCTTCAAAACGGTTTCAAGGGCTTCCCTCTTTTGCAACTTGGTAGTGGGTCTTTTTAGAGTGGGCGCATTGGGAATTTTCCTTCCACTTCTAGCAGCAATGAAGCTTGCTATATGCATATCATCATAGTATTCCTCACTATTTTCATTTTCCTTTTCAGATAGAGATCTCTTCTCAAGAATGACAAAGTTTAAAGGCTCAATATCGAAGTGAGGAGAAGGAGCATGATTAGTACTGACCTGGGGCTCTTTTGAAGAGCAGAGAGTTTCATCCCAAGTAGGAGTAGAGGGCTCCTCTTGGGTTGAGGGAATAGGACCCTCATTTGTTTACCCGGTAGTACTATCAGGTGCTAGATCTTCAAAGAGCACGAGTTCCCTACTCTCTTCCTGATGACCTTCACCTTCCCCTTGAGACCCAATGGTCTCATTAACATCCTTATAACCACCAACCAAACCTCACTCAGCAGTGATTAATAACATATTATCAATGGCTTCTTGTTCATTTATCCCCAAAGTAGATTCAGAAGACACATGAGGAATATTACCTGTGGAGTTGGCAACATTCAAATCGAAGCTTGGAATGGTCGTTGCTGAACCTTCACTACTACAAACCACAGTCTGTTGGGCTTCAGTGCTCTCTTCAACTTTCAGACTGGAAACTTCCTGACCTTCGTCACCATCTACTGTTTCTCCCTCTGCCATTTTTTCTGGCAAGGTAGAAGACGAGGTCGCAACAACAAACCTTTTGGGGTTCTAAGTCTTACGACTCTGGTGAGAACCAGAACTCGATTGGGTTGGAGAGGACGTAGTATGTGGTTGGGGGTCTGGTGTTGAGTTTTGACTGGGGTGACACAGGGGACTCAAACTCTCGTTCTTGTGCTTCGTGAGACGAAGACACAGTGGGGACTGTACTGGCAACGTTTGAGGCTTCTAGATTTTCAGACATAGTGATGATTTGTAGTGAGAACAAAAGAGAAATAGTGTTTGGTTTTGAGAGAAAAAGGGAATTTTTAGCTTTGATGTGAATAGTTATGAATGAGACAACATTTGTGTTTATTTAAAGAGGGTGAGGGACCCGTTACAAATGGGTATATGTTGCTGGGTAGACGGGTCATTTAGTAATGGGTACGACGCTTGGGTTCATAGAGATTGAAAAGAGAAACTGAAATTTTAATGACGTGGAATGTTTTCAGCCGTTAAAATAATGTGCATGAGAGTACAAAGGAACTACTAAACTGAGTCAAGGGAACCATGTTCCCCGACTTAGGTTTGTAAATGTGAGCCTCATCTTTTTACCAAGATGCAATGACACTAGCTTCTTGTTTGCTCTGTAATTGCCATGCGTGTCTACCTGTAATGGTATATAAATGAGTTAGAACTTTTCAGAAAACACTTTTTAGCTGTTTTTACCTATTCATTCTTTCATAGCCAATCATTGAGGGACCAGGTGCTCAGTTTGATTTTATCAACCCCAGTGTCAATCGATTCTTTTTAAAGTGCTCTTTGCTCAGTACTTTAGTGAAGATATCTACTACTTTGTCTTCTGTTTTGCAGAACTTCATGCAGATAAGACCTTTTTCAATATTATCTTTGAGAAAATGATGTCGCACATCAATGTGCTTTGTTCTCTTATGCTAAACTGGGTTCTTTGCCATGTTTAGAGCACTGGTGTTATCACACAATAAAGGCACACAATCAGAGAATACACCAAAGTCCTCCAGTTGTTGCTTGATCCACAACAGTTGAGCACAACAAGAGGCAACTGCCACATATTCAGCTTTTGCAGTTGAAAGAGCCACAGAGTTTTATTTCCTTGTACCCCATGAAATCAGACACTATCCCAGAAAATGTGCCATGCCATAAGTGCTTTTTCTATCCACTAGATAACCAGCATAATCAGTGTCAGCATACCCAATCAATCGAAATTGTCTCCTGAAGGGTAGTAGAGAATCAGGTCCTGCGTTCCTTTGAGATACCTTAGAATTCTCTTGGCAGCCTTCAGATGAGATTCCTTTGGACTAGATTGAAACCTAGCACATAATCCCATACTGAATACAATATCTGGTCTACTAGATATGAGATACAAGAGTGAACCAGTGATAACTATGTACATGGTTTCGTTCACTGGAGAACCAGGTTCATCCATGTCCATACGAGTGGCTGTGGCAATAGGGGTATCAATGACTTTTGAACCTTCCGTCTCAAATCTCTTTAGGAGCTCTATAATGTACTTATGCTGAATTATCATCGTGACTTTAGGAGTTTTCTTAACTTGCAGTCCCAAGAAAATATTCAATTCCCCCATCATGCTCATTTTGAACTCACTTCCCATAAGCTTTGCAAATTCTTCACACAGGGAATCATTTGTTGCACCAAAGATGATGTCGTCAACATAGATTTGCACAATGAGAAGGTTCCTCTCCCATTTCTTTAGAAATAGGGTGTTGTCAATTTTTCCTCTTATAAAGCCATTTTCAAGGAGGAATTTGGACAACCTTTCATACCATGCACGAGGGCCCTGGTTCAGTCCATATAATGCCTTGTCAAGTTTGAATACATGCTTAGGATGCTCATGATATTCAAAATCGGGTGGTTGTTTGACGAGGACTTTCTCCTTTAGATATCCATTCAGAAATGCACTTTTGACATTCATTTGGAGCAATTTGAATTTCATATGAGATGCAAAGGCAATAAGGATTCTGATGGCTTCCATTCGAGCAACTGGAGCAAAAGTTTCATCATAGTCGATCCCTTATTCTTGATTGAAGCCTTAAACTACTAACCTTGCCTTGTTCCTTGTTGTGTTCCCAAACTCATTAAGTTTGTTTCTGAACACTCACTTAATTCCTATAACAGTTCTATCTGAGGGTCGAGGAACCAGGTGCCATACGTTGTTCCTCTCAAATTGATGGAGTTCATCTTGCATAGCAGTAATCCAGTCAGCATCTTTCAATGCTTCCTTGATATCTTTAGGCTCGATTTGAGAGAGAAAGGCTGAGAAGGCAAGGGAGTTTCTTGACTTTGATCTAGTTTGAATCCCTGAGTCAAGAAGAGTGATCATATTTTGAAGAGGGTGTGAACTTTTGTGTTTCCAGTTAGACACCTGAATCTCATTGTGAGAGGATCCGTGTTACTTTGAATGAGATCCATTGTAGACATGAGTGCCAGTTCTCACCTCAGCATCGTGGGTTCCTTGTGCGGCATCAACCACTCTGTTTTCTGCTTTAGTTGTTATGATGGAGGGACTAGGTTCCTCTATATCAGTTGGAGATACAACTGTACCATCTTCATTTGACTCCTTGACCCGACTCATCATGTCAGCCTTTCCATTTGCCATATAAATGACTTCACCAGGTACCTTTAACTTCTCTCCATCTTGATTAATCTTATCATGTGAATCTTTCCCACATATGTGGTGTGATTCATCAAAGATCACACGTATGCTTTCCTCAACACATAGAGTTCTTTTGTTGTATACCTTGTAAGCTTTGCTTTGTGATGAATAGCCGAGAAAGATTCCTTCATCACTTTTGGTATCAAATTTTCCCAGTGCTTCCTTCCCATTATTGAGAACAAAACATTTACAGCCAAACGTTGTTAAATATGTTAGCTTGGGGTTTCTCCCGTTCAACAGTTCATACGGGGTTTTGTTCAAGAGGGACCTGATCATGTACTTGTTCACTAAGTAGCATGCAGTGTTGACTGCCTCTGCCCTGAAACATTTTACAATACCACTGTTGATCAGCATTGTCCTTGCCATGTCTTTAAGAGTCCTATTTTTCCTCTCTACATCATCATTTTGTTAGGGTGTTCTTGGAGCTGAAAAATTATGACTTCGATGGTAGGCTATAATATCATATTTTAGTCGCTTCTTGCACTCCAATTTACTACACTTTATTCATTTTGAGCTTTAATTGATAGTGTTTTGCACTAATTATGTGTTGTATGCCTTGTAGGAGTGATTCCGAGCTATGTAGATATTATGGAATGAATTTGACTGATTTGGAGCTTTGAAGTCTGAGTAAAAACCCAAGGGGTTAATCCGGGATCGTGTTCGGGGGTCGAGGACCAAGCCTGGACATCAAAACGCAAGAAAAATCCGTACTCTGAGAAAAGTGCACTAGTGCGGCACGTGGGGCGGAGCGTGGCGCGCCGTGGCTGTGCAAAATTCCTGCTACCTGTCAGAACTAGCTTTATGGATTTCCCCACTAATGCCCCATACTGTGCAATTTTTACAGAGTGACAATCTTATTTCGGCTAGGAGAAGGTGATTTCATCTAGGCCCGACCCTACTTGGTAAAAATGCATGAAAAACATTATTTTCTGGACTTTTGACACATATTAGACCTAAGGAGGCTAAGGAGGAGTTGGAAGAACACGAACACAAGAATTTCATCATTCTTTCCTCACTCAAGACCCATTTGGATTGAATTTATGTTTTCTATACTTTAATTTTATTTGAAATAAATTGCTCCATATCTATGGAGTAGTTCCCTTTAGGGTTTGATGGATATGGTTTATTGATGATTTTTTGTGGATTATAACTCTAGTTTTATGTATTGAAGCATTTTGGATGATTTAACTATTGCATCTATATTCATATGTTCATGTAATCGAGAGAGGTATAACTTGTGATATCTTTGTATTATATTGTTGGTTGAGTTCATTAATTCTTCTTAGTGATAAAAAAAAGGCTAGTTGAATTATTGATTAAACCTAGTTAGGAGGATAATCGAGAGAGGTTCTCCTAAAGACCAATCCACTACACATTCTTGCATATCTTCACGTGCTTAAATTCGTTCATCTTGTGAGGTTAAAACCTAATCGAGAGAGGAGTTTTTGCTGAATGTTTGAACTAATAATTGAGTGAATCCGAGAGACTTGGTTGAATATTAGAAGTGAATTATCTAGAGTTAGATCCCAAACAATTATCTTGTACCTATCCTATCAAAACCCTATATTCTCCCACTGATAACCTTTTTTACTTATTCCTTGTTTCGATTGTCATTAGTCAATAGCTTTAGACTCTTAGTTAATTGTAGTAATTAATCATATAATCTCAATTGTTGATTCTCCTGAATAGCAATCAAGCTAGAAACTACGAAAATATTATTTAACTCCAATCCTTTTGCATACGATATTATACTATATCTTTGACTAGCGAGCATAATTTAAGTGTGTGTTTCGAGCGCGTCAACTTTTGGCGTCGTTGCTAGGGATTGGCAATCAATAGTGTTTGAAATAGTTTATAGTGCTAATTTTGGAATTTTTCTTTTTAATTATTTTATTTTTCCCTTTTTACGGTTGGTGTTCTTTGACTGTGCGCAGGTTATAGGTTCAGAGTGGTGCATGACTAGAACTTCTGTGAAGGAAGTGCTACCATACGAGCCAGAAATTGAAAAACAACTGCCACAGCTAAAGAAGGAAAGAAATCTCACAGAGACAATAGAAAAGGTTGGGCAATCTTTAACCAAAGAACTTATCGCTAGAAACAGTGAAGATAATGTGGATTTGGCTACGAAAGAAGCATCCCAATAAAGAGAACAAGCTGCACGGGATGCTGAGGAAGCAGCTATTAGAGATGCGCAGAACATCTATGAAGAAGAGAGGGGTCTCAGACTTAATCAACATCAATCCTTGCCTGGGAGACCACTTGGCGATTATCCTAGACCGGTCTACAATCAAGGTTTATCAAGTGTTAGACCACCTCCAATTGCAGCAAACAATTTGGAGTTAATGCAAGGGTTTCTTCAAACCCTTCAGAATTGTTGTGTCTTCAGAGGGAAGCCAAACGATGATCTAAACACACATCTAATGGACTTCGAGGAGATTATGAACATCTTTCAATACAATGATGTGTCACAAGATGCAATGTATCTAAGGGAATTCCTTTTTTCTCTTAAAGATTATGCAAAGCAGTAGATTCAGAGCTTACCCATGGGATCAATTAGAACATGGGAGGAGATGACAAAAAAATTCCTTGATAAATATTTCTCCTCAGCTAAGACGGGCAAGTTCAGAAGAGAAATCCATAACTTCTGCCAGAAAGAGAATGAAACTGTTTTTGAATCATGGGAGAGGTTTAAGGAGATTGTTAGAAAGTGTCAACATAGCGGAATTGAACTCTGGATACAATTCCAGGACCTTTGGGATGGATTGACACCGGCCTCACGTAGAATATTGAGCAATGCAGTTGGAGGCCCGTTGATGAAAAAAACTCCAGAGGAGATAGTTACAATTCTTGATGAGTTATCTGAAGATGCTAATCAGTGGCCTTCTGAGAGTGCTGAAAGAAGAAGATCAACTGGTGTTCACCAGGTTGATGCTAACACATCTGTGCAGGTACAACTTGACGCAATGGCCAAAGAGATAAGGAAGCTGAACTTAGCGTCGATACAAAGTGAGCCTCACGCAGCTTGTGATATATGTGGAAGAGGACACCCTACTCATGAGTGTCAAGCCTCAACTGAGGAAGTGAATGTTGTGGGAAACTAAATGCAATAGGTCAAAGGCACCCCGGTTTTTCATGGAGTTCACCTGGGGGTACCGTGAATGCATGGCAACAAAATAACTCTACACCCCAGGGACAAAGAGCTTCAGCATTCCAAAATCAGCAGAGGCAGCAATTTCAACCTCAACAGCCCATTCAGTCTGGCATAGAAGATCTCATGAAGGCTTTTATTCTGAAAATTGATGAGAGGCTTGAAAATCATAGCGCATCTATATGGGAACATGAAGCAGCTATCAAAGAAATAGGTACTGGTTTTCAAAACATGGAAAGACAGGTTGGACAGCTAGCCACTCTATTTTATGAGAGGATTCCAGAAATTCTCCCCGCTGATACTGAGAGAAATCCCAAAGAAACAGTGAATGTTGTGACCTTAAAAGTGGGCAAGTGTTGAAGGATCTCACCCCAATCCAAAAAGATGTGATAATTGCAAAAGAAAGTGGGGAGCAGCTGAAAAGTGATGATAACAAGAAGAAGAAAGGCCCAATGAAAACTGAGAAGAAGAAGAAGAAGAAGAAGAAGAAGAAGAAGGAAGAAGAAAAATTGAGAAGGGAGGAGCCTGAGAAGAGCGAGCATATGCCTGCTTTACCTTTTCCTCAAAAGATATATAGAGAAAAATTGGACAAGCAGTTTGGGAGATTTCTGGATGTGCTAAAACAAGTCCATATAAACTTACCATTTATAGAAGTGCTCTCACAAATGCCTGCTTATGCCAAATTTATGAAGGATATCCTGACAAAGAAGAGGAAAATAGAGGAGACCTCAGTGGTAAGGGTGTTCATAAAAACCCCAAACCCATAACCAAGCAGACCAAAAAAACCGATACTTTTTAGGTTTGGTTTGGTTTTGGTTTTGTATTTTAAAAAACTATCAAATTTGACTTGGTTTTGGTTTTAATAAAAAAAATAACTAAAAAAAATCGAACCAAACCGACTATAAAAGTAGCTATTTAAATTTTTTATTAAACCTATATATATGTATATGTTTTATATAAAGTTTCTAAAATTTTATAGTACATATTAGTCGTTTGTATTTTTAGTCTAGTTCTTTACTATTATAATAATCTAATTCTTTGCCTTTACATTCTAGTTTGGTTGATAGATTTCTTTTGCTAAGTACACGAATTTATTTCATGTTAAAAATAATTAATTTTTAATTGAGTACTTAAATTATTCATCACTATTTGATTCAATTATCATCAATATATCTTGGTAAATGATAGATTTCTCAAAGAGAAATTAGTTTGATAGTGTTATGTTGAAAATATAGTTGTCGGAATATGCGTTTGGTAGTGTGTATCTCATATTTAAGAAAACCCCCGATAAATAACCGAAAAACCGACAAAAATCGACAATAACCGAATCAATAAAAATCGACTTAATTGATTTGGTTTGGTTCCAATATTTGAAAAATTGGCTTACTTGGTTTGGTTTTTTTAGGGAAAAATCGACCCAAACCGAACCATGAACACCCCTACTTAGTGGTCAAGCTTACAAAGCATTGCAGTGCTATATTGCAAAATAAACTCCCACAAAAGTGTGGAGATCCAGGGAGTTTTACTATACCTTGTTCATTAGGGACTATAGATTTTGATAAGTCTTTATGTGATTCTGGTGCATCAATTAACTTAAAGCCTCTATCTATTTATAGGAAACTGGAGAAGGAGATTGGAGAGATAAGTTTGGTGCCAATATCTTTGCAGCTGGCAGACTAAACAACCTTAATACCCAAGGGGATAGTGGAAGATGTGTTAGTTCGGGTGGATAAGTTCGTATTTTCTGTAAATTTTATAGTAGTGAATATAGAGGACAATAAGGAGGTCCCCCTAATCTTAGGAAGACCATTCTTAGCAACGGGTAGAGCAATATTGGATATACACAAGAGGAAACTCATGCTTAGAGTGGGTGAGGAGACGGTGACGTTTGATATGAATGAAGAAAATGGGGCACTAAAGGAAACACCAGTTGCAAGTGTTGAATGGAAAGTGAAGGGCTCAAAAGAGAAGGCTGCATTGAGTGATAAAGATAAGTGTGGGGTGTACCCCAAAATTTCTGAGAAGAAACTGTTTGCCTGGATGTGCGCATTAGTCCGAAGGCGAGGAATGGAGCCCTACTTCAACTCAGACCCCGACTAGATGTTCATGGAAATTTCCTTTATCTTATGCTTTTTAATTGTGTGTCATGGGGACATGCCACAACTTAAAGTATGGGGTGGGGGATAATTGTATGTTGTATGTATATGTGTTAGTTTTGTTAGTTGTAGTAGTTGAAAAATTGAAAAAAAACCATAAAAATTGAAAAACAATCGAAAATTTTGATTTTTCCCGATGATGGATATCATTCGACGGGTTTCTTGAGGGATTAAAATCGAAAGAAAAAGACAAAAATATTTTCTTTTGTTAGGTAGTGAAATTCCTCCTTGGTTTTTCTTTGTGCCGTGGTGCTTTTCCAAGGGTTTTGTTTGAACCGGGTGTAGTTAGTTTTATTTTTATTTTTTAGAAGTATTCGAAAGAAATAGCTCTTAAATTTAGTATGCCTTGAGAATAGTAAGTGCTTTAGTTGTGACGTTTAGGCTCACTTTTTGACTCTTGTATAAGTACCTTAAATTGGTTGATCTTAACTTTGCTTAACTGCTTTGACTAGAGTGACTTGATAATCCGGTCCTGAGTGAATTATGTGCCATGTGTGTGTGAGATTTTGTGTTATTCTGTGCATCGCATTTGATGTCTAGAACTTGCCCTGCGAGTTTACAAAGCAAAATAGTAGTTTTATTCAATCTTGGAAGTGATTTAGGCGTGTCTTTGTTGAGCCAGTTATATGCTATTACCCACATAATTGTTATGTATCTTAGTTAATCCCGTTGAGCCTGTAATCCTGTTTCTTTGGCAACTACATTACAAGCCTTACCCATTTGTTTGAATTGACCATCTATTTGAATTATTTACCTCTCGTGAGCACTTGAATTTGTTGATGTGAAGGTGGAGTTTTGGTTTAACATAAGTGTGGGGTTTTGAATAATGAAATGTATGTATTTAAGTGCTAGGGAGGTGTAGTCACTCTTATATCTAAATGTATCCTACTTGTCCCGCAGCTTACATTACAACCAATTCAAGTCCTACTTGATCCTTGACTGAATGATCTCAATTAGTTGAGTAGTACACTACGGGCAAACTTATGGTACATCTTTTGCGGCACATGAATGTTGTTTCCGAGAGTGAGCGAATTCTTTCTATTTTGAGGTCCTAATTGTTCTTAATTTCTATTATGTGTGGAACTACTCTCTATTATTGTGTGAGGGCACTTAATTCATGAAGGAAAGGTAATATCGTTGACCTATGTGTTAGAATAAGTGAGTGGGTTATAAATAATGCGTGGTGCTTTTGAGTGAAATTTTGAGGCTAGGATGTTACGGTATTGTACTTAATCTGTTTTAAATATTCCTGATGTGATGATTTATGAGAGTTGTTGAAAACGGTCGTGTCTATATGAAGTATAGTTTGATTGCTCGAGGATGAGCAATGGTTTAAGTGTGGGGTGTTGATGGTAGGCTATAATCTCGTATTTTAGTCGCTTATTGCACTCCAATTTACTGCACTTTATTCGTTTTGATCTTTAATTGATAGTGTTTTGCACTAATTATGTGTTGTATGCCTTGTAGGAGTGATTCCGAGCTATGTAGATGTTATGGAATGAATTTGAGTGATTTGGACCTTTGAAGTTTGAGTAAAATCCCAAGGGATTAAGCCGGGATCGTGTTCGGGTGTCGAGGATCAAACCTGGACGTCAAAACGCAAGAAAATTCAGCACTCTAAGAAAAGTGCACTAGTGCGGCACGTGGGGCGGAGCGTGGCGCGCCGTGGCTGTGCAAAATTCTTACTGCCTGTCAGAACTAGCTCTCTCGATTTCCCCACTAATGCCCCGCATTGTGCAATATTTACAGAGTGACAATCCTATTTCGGCTAGGAGAAGTTTATTTCATCTAGGCCCGACCCTACTTGGTATAAATACATGAAAAAATATTATTTTCTAGACTTTTGACACATATTCGACCTAAGGAGGCTAATGAGGAGTTGGAAGAACACGAGCACAAGGATTTCATCATTCGTTCCTCACTCAAGACCCGAGTTTGGATTGAATTTATGTTTTCCTATACTTTAATTTTATTTGTGATGAATTGCTCCATATCTATGGAGTAGTTCCCTTTAGGGTTTTATGGATATGGTGTATTGATGATTGTTTGTGGATTATAACTCTAGTTTTATGTATTGAAGCGTTTTGGATGATTTAACTGTTGCATCTATATTCACTTGTTCATGTAATCGAGAGAGGCATAACTTGTGATATCTTTGCATTATATTGTTGGTTGAGTTCATTAATTCTTCTTAGTAATTGAAAGAGGCTAGTTGAATCATTGATTAAACCTAGTTAGGACGATAATCGAGAGATTTTCTTCTAAATACCAATCCACTACGCATTCTTGCATATCTTCACGTGCTTAAATTTGTTCATCTTGTGAGGTTAAATCTTAATCGAGAGAGGAGTTTTTGCTGAACGTTTGAACTAATAATTGAGTTAATTCGAGAGACTCACTTGAACATTAGAAGTGAATTATCTAGAGTTAGATCCCAAACAATTATCTTGCACCTATCCTATCAGAACCCCATATTCTCCCACTGATAACTTTCTTTGCTTATTCCTTGTTTCGATTGTCATTAATCAATAGCTTTAGACTCTTAGTTAATTGTAGTTATTAATAATATAAATCTCAATTGTTGATTCTCTTGAATAGCAATCAATCTAGAAACTACGAAAATATTGTTTAACTCCAATCCCTGTGGATACGATATTATACTATACTATCTTTGACTAGCAAGCATAATTTAAGTGTGTGTTTCGAGCTCGTTAGACTTATACCATTTTCAGCACAGAATTCGTCAAATTTTGCATTGTCGAACTCCATGCCATGATCAGATCTTATACTTACAACATTATAGCTCATCTTCACTTGAATCTTCTTCACAAAAGCAGCAAACACTAGAAAAGTTTCAACCTTGGTTCTGAGGAACAAAGTCCAGGTGAACCTGGAGTAGTCATCCCCTATGACGAAAATGTACTTCTTTCCTCCTCTACTTGGAACCCTCATAGGTCCACACAGATCCATATGAAGGAGATCAAGTGGCCTTGAGGTGCTTACTTTTTTTTTGGGCTTGAAGGAGGACCTGACTTGCTTTCCTTTCACACATGCATCATACACCTTGTGATCTTTGAAACTTGACTTAGGCAACCCACGAACCAGGTCCTTCTTGTCTAATTTATTCAGCAACGTAAAACTTGCATGTCCCAATCTTCTGTGCTATAGTTAAGCATCATCATCAACAACACTCAGACATCTGATATCCCCATTGTGCAAGGACTCAAAATCAGTAACATAAATATTTTTGTATCTTTTTGCCATTAGGACCACTTCACCAGTCACGAGATTTATGACTGTGCAGATTTTTAACACAAATTCCACTTTGTTTCCCTTGTCACAGATTTGAGAAACGCCCAGTAGGCTATACTTCAAGTCGTTCACATAATATACATTTTCAATTGAGTGGGTGAGTGTCTTCCCAATTATTCCAACTCCCAGAATGTATCCCTTTTTGCCATTGCCAAAAGATACACTCCCTCCTTGTAGGGCTTTGAGTGAAAGAAAATCATTGATGCTTCCAGTCATGTGCTTGGAGCAGCCACTATCCATATACCATTTTTTGTTGCTTCCTTTCACTGCTTCCTGCACAAGAGAATCAAGGATTAAACTTAGGAACCTAAACAAGTTTGGGTCCCTTGTAGTGAGGAAAAGGGCGAATTAAACTTCTTCTTGTCCAGACAGGCAATACACATTTTTTAACAGAGGGACTGGGTTCCTTAGCAGCAGTTACCTTTTCAACAAAAACCTTGTTTTTCTGTTAGGACTGAATTCTAGCCTTACAGTTTTCTTTAAAGTGTCCAGTGTTGCCACAGTGAGTGCAAAACCGGTTATCAGGGACAATAACATACTTGTTATGTAGATTGTAGGGAGTCTTTTCCTTTTGGAACCCGACTCTCTGCCTGTTCCAACCATTGCTTGCATACATAGAAGTAATTGTATCAGAGGACCAGGTCCACTTTAGAAATTTTTCTAGGTCATTTTTAACTCTGCCTAGATCTTATTGAAGTTGTCTATTTCTTTCAAGTTCAGCACACATACTAGATTTCATAAATTTGAGTTCATTTTCAAGTGTAATGTGTGCCTCACTTGCAACTTCCTTTCCCTTTTGGATAATCCCAGAACTATTTCCCTTTTTTTAATTCCTCGATTGTTTCTTTTAGGTCCATGACAAATACCAATAAGTCATCTCTCTCATTTTCTATATTTTTAATTTTTTTAATCAGAACATCCTTTTCTTTTTTTAGAACCTCGATGGTTTCTTTTAGGTCAACCACTGCGATTACCAGATCATATCTCTCATTTTCTACCTCTCCTAGTTCCACAGTTAATGCATTTTTATCCTTTGCTCAAAAGTTCTTCTCTATAGCTTTGCGGTCAGCATCGTTGTATTCCTTTCTTGTCTTGGGAACTGTCACTGCTGGTTCGCTAGTGGTCTTCATAGGGACGAAGGGTCCATCACAGATAACATCCCAGAGCTCTGAATCTTTAACCATTATAAAGTCATGCATCCTTGTCTTCCACCATCCATAGTACTTCATTGAATCTTGGTGGTCTGTAGGTTGATTGACCTTCTTCAAAGTTTGGTGGAGCAGTCATTTGGATCCTTTCTAGGTGTTAGCCCGATAGAAAGAACCTGCTCTGATACCAATTGATAGAAACTTAGGGTCCACCAAACTGTATAGAGAACCAGGTTCTCTATCAGTTCCCACAGAATACACATAATAAGAGATAAGTAAATGACACAGCAGAGTTTTACGTGGAAAACTCTCAGCTCACGGGATTAAAAATCACGACTTACACTCGTAGGATTTTAACTTCACTAACCGAGCAACTTTTAGATTACAACCTATTGTAATCTAGGAATTAAACTCTTAATCCCTCACTCGCTTGTAATAACTCTATTACAAGCCTCTTTGTAATAACTCTATTACAAAGCTCATAACTCGACTAACTCTAGCCAAGACACAAACACAAGGTTTATGGTTTTACAAATAATTTCCTACACAATGCTTCTAGCTAAGCTAAGTAGGAATTACAAGTAAATCACTCTAACAAATGTGCAATACAACTAAGGACATATAATAACACAATGCTGGAAACTGGTCCTTCGTTATGTTGTTCTTTGTTCTTGAAGCCAGGAAGTCACTTGCAAGATGGCAATACACTTGAGAGGAAACTTGATTAATTCTCGGATGTGCAAGTGTGTGTTTTCTTCATTGCTTCATGTTAATAAAGTTGCAGCAATATCCGGTACAAAGCATTCCCCATAAAGTAGTTGTTGCACTATTCACACTGTTGCATGTGTGCAGAGGAACAGTTGCAGCGGCTTTACAGTTGTGAGTAGTTGACTGGTACAGTCAGCAAGGGAACTAATGTTCATCTGTTCCCTCTGTCGTCTTTTTGACTATGAATGTTGGAACTTATGCCCAACTTGAGACTTGTTGTTCTTGAGCACTTTGAGGATGTGTAACAGGTTCCCCATCTGGTTCTTATCATTAAGTTTGTTAGATCATAAAAACATAACAGGGCACATAACCTATCAACCACGTCTTAGCAAAATATGCAAAAGGCTTCGGTAAGTGATGCATGCCATGGGAGCCGAAAATGGTCACATTTACGTTGTAAATGATAGTACTATTTATGACCCCTAAATCCTAAACCAGACACATGTCGAGGTGTGCATAAATTGGCTCGACACCATTTTTATCAACAAAAATAAAAGAAAGAGGGGGGAAAAGAAAAAAATAACCAAGAAGAGGCAGATTTAGTTGAAATCAGGCTCCTAACGCTGTTAGAAGGGTGCAACAACAACAACAATCCAGTAAAATTACACCAGTGAATGAGGCTGTTAGAAGGATGCGAACACAATAAATCAGTTTTTGCGATAAAATCAGCTGAAAGGAGAAACAACAAGACCTCATAAAATCAGTTTCTGAAATACATTAGAAAAGGCTAGTGGTCATTTTGCACGATACTTAACGAAGACGTGATTATCTAAAGTGAATCTGTTGTTGTCGAAAAGTGTTACCGCGCGAGATTAAAAGTTTGACAAGATAAAATTGATTAACGTGCGTGACCTAGCTAGTTTTACTCAGGTTAAGCGCTACCACTATGTGAGAGTGGAAACATTGTTACGTGGCAGGGTCTTGGTTTCATGATTATTAAATAATGTACTGTTGTAGGATATTCCAATTTATTAAACAATGATCCTTATTTTCCACTACATCAGTTAACGTTTTAGAAAATACGTGTCTCACTTTTGCACTCGCAAAGCTCAAACTTGGATAATTTATTCTTTCTTCAGTCAATGATTATGATGCTAATATTTGCACCTAGGCAATGCTTACTCAAATAGTTCAACGTATCTTTTATATTTTGTAGCTCGTGCTCTCACGTTCATAATTAAGTTCCCAAAACCTCACCAAACAGCTAGTTGAAATTGACATATTTCCAACATGCTAACCACTTCTACTACAGACTATTTAAATTTCACTCTTGTGCTTCTCGTTGTATCTCATAAGCCATGGCAAAATCAACTTCCTTCCAACTACTTTCATGGCTTCTAATATGTTCAGTTTCTACCGTAGTAGCTAGTAAACCAAGTCATGAACATGAAACTAAAGCTGTAGATGATTATCTTCCAAGTTATTATCCTCAGCCTCACAAAAACCTCCTTAATGTCATCGATTCGTGCTGGAGATTGAACCACGATTGGTCATCCAATCGCAAGGCTTTAGCAGATTGTGCAATAGGCTTTGGAAGTAATGCTATAGGAGGTAAATATGGTGACATTTACGTGGTCACTGACCCTTCTGATGATCCTGCAAATCCTGAACCAGGCACTCTTAGGTATGGCGTTATTCAGTCCGAGCCACTTTGGATCATTTTCAAAAGGGATATGGTACTTACACTTAAGAATGAGCTTATGGTCAATAGTCACAAGACTATAGACGGCAGAGGTGCAAAAGTTGAGATTTCTAATGGTCCATGCATTACATTGGACTATGTTACAAATGTTATTATTCATGGGATTAGTATCCATGATTGTAAGCCTGGTAAAAAAGGGATGGTTCGTAGTAGTCCTGAACATGTTGGTGAAAGATTAGGCTCTGATGGTGATGCCATAAGTGTGTTTGGTTCGTTGAATGTTTGGATTGATCATTGTTATCTTGCCCGTGCAACGGATGGCCTACTCGATGTTATTCATGCTTCAACTGCAGTAACTATCTCCAACAATTACTTCACTGAGCATGACAAAGTAAGTGATCTCCAATTTTTCGAGTCAAACTATATGTAGTGATTTTTAAAAAAAAATATGTACATTTATAATAAGTTGTCACCCCAACTGACTTGAAATTGAGGTATGGTTGATTGATTCGGTTGTACAATAATCCACATTAAATGAAATAAAATCTTGGATCCACCTTTGACAGAAAGATGAGGTGATCTTTTTAGTTCTGACCTTAAATCAAATTTCCAGGTCATGTTGTTGGGGCACAATGATCAATATACTGCAGACAGAAGCATGAAAGTCACAGTAGTATTCAACCATTTTGGCCGTGAACTAGTTCAAAGGATGCCAAGGTACATAATTAAGAGATTATCCAAGATTAATCACAATAATTTGGAATTGTGAATGTAAGACGCTGTTGAACCTAGTATTCAACAATAATTAAGATTATTCAATTATTGACAATAATTTGTGTTACAGGGTTAGATATGGTTATGCTCATGTGGCCAATAATTATTATGATCAATGGTTAATGTATGCCATTGGTGGGAGTGCAGATCCAACAATATTCAGTGAGGGAAATTATTTCATTGCTCCTGACAAAGCTTACAACAAAGAGGTATGCAAATATCAAGCTATTCTTCAGTGTCAAGAAGATCAGATATATTCACTTCTTCATTCCTTTTCCAATTTGAAGTTTTACTTTTCTGAGAACCACAAATTTAGAAACTAGAGACAAAAAACAACTTAGACTTATGCCATCGCATCGCTATATATAGATGATCTTATATTAGTTATGATATATATTACAGGTCACTAAGAGGGAGACTGAAGAAAAAGGATGGAAGAGTTGGAAATGGAGGTCTTCCAAGGATGTGTTTTTGAATGGAGCATATTTTAATCCATCTGGATATGGAAGTATTGCTCCAAAATACACAAGAGGACAATCGTTTATTGTTGCTCAAGGATCGTTAACTCCCTCTTTAACTTCTGATGCTGGTCCTCTTCAATGTGTTGTCAATGAACCTTGCTAATTATACAAAATTTCTTCTTTCCTTTTCCAATCACCATTCCCTGTATATCTTTGGCAGCATTTTTTAATGCCTCAAAGTTTAATTTACACTTAACGTATACCATATTTAGAAAGTTCAAGAAAGATTCAGGATTTTGGAGTTTTAAGTTTCTTTGAGATATGGAGAAAGTTGTATTCCTCATAGTTTATAGCACACTGTTTGTTTTTTTGAGAATGACAATGGATTTTAGAAGGGTGTAATATAACATCAAAGGAGTAACTTTTGTATCGCTTGTTGAGTTGTATATGCTTCTATAATCTTCATTAGCTCTGCTACCAAGAGTACAGATTGCAACAAAAGTTCAAGCTCAAAACTAGACATTAGAGGTAATCAAATAGATGAACTATACATTATACAATCAACCAACTTAACTGGTTTTGGGTATTCTTGGAATCTTTACTTAGACCCGAATTTGGTTCCCATAGGAAAGGGAGCTGAAAAAAGAAGAATTAACCCAAATAGCCGCTCACCTAATCTCTTAAACTAAAAAATAGCCAGCAGATATATAATATATGTTTAATTCATGTATAACTGCGTATAATCAATGTACACCGGCTAGAAAAAATAAACAGTGAATTTGTCCGGCTATTGTGTAACAAACATGACCTCAAGGTGCAGAGCAGCAAAGTTTTCCCTAAGACATTCCTTACTCCACATACAAGCAATGCCAAACATGCAAGACCAAAAAGTTGGTTCCTTTAACTTACAAACAGAACCAATTAAAGTGCAAGATTATGCTATATAAAAAAATTAAAAGAGAGAAGGGAAAAAAACTTGAAAAATGGTAAAGAAAAGTGGAAAAGAAAAGAAGAAATACAGCAATTTCTTTTTTACTTCAAAAGATTCTCTCAGAAAAGTCTATTCTCATTGGTTTGAACACCATGAGTTACTGGTGCTTTGGCTCTCAGTTTCTTCAAGTACCATACACCAGCTCCTATTCCAAATGCCCCTGCAACTGAAACTGCAGTTGCTGTTCCTGCAACATTTCAAATAGATTTTGTATAAGAAATCTCAGAAAGGAAAAAAAGAAATATATGTAGTTGAAACCTCTTAGCAAACTAATTGGTCATAGATCAATAAAATCTAATAAGTACCTGCAACAACTCCTCTTCTGTGAGAGCTCCTACTATCTACAAACAATTAAAAATAAATCAACTTGAGCCATATATACTTAATCAAGACTTACCTTAACATAATTAATAAACATTCCTTTAGTACTGATGCATTTTGAAAATCAAGCAACAATGACAAAAATAGAAAATAGACAGCATTTTTCAGATGCTACAATAACATTTCAAAACGTGAGTTTAAGTTCTATGCATTGACGGTATAAAAAATATTTACACAATGGTAATTGCCAGTAACATTATATAACAAGATTCGATGAATAACTTACTCTAACATGTTAAATTATACTTAGTGTATATAACTTAAATTCTTCAGACATACCATTACAGTAGGTTGTACTGTTCCCTTTGTCACACAGGCACAAGAAATCCTGTGTTTCTGTATCAAAGCCACAAGTTCCCCCTCCCTTAGCAGTATCTTGACACTGCAGGCATCGCGTAGTCACTGGAATATCAAAATCAACTCTAATCCCATACTCAGGGACCTGATCAAACGCGGGCGTTGCACCAAGATTTCTCCAATACACACTAGTATAGCTAGCACAATGCTTCAACATTAGCCTCAAAGATTCAGTAGCTTTGGGATAGTAAGAACAACAAGAGCTACTCCTCAATGCAGAAGGACATTCAGGCATGTGCCTACAAAGATAACTCGAACTATCACATGTTGAATCACACTTATCAGGAAAACGCTCACAGAACATTGGTTTTGGCTCAACTATCACATCACTTTCACTACAATTGAAGAACAAGTAGTCATTTTCAAGGGATAAAGTGAAATGTGTGCTAGTATCTAGACTAAATGGCCTGGTTGGTCGAAAATTGTCACCGTCTAGGCAATTCCACATTAAGGGGTCAGTTACAAGAATATGTGGATCAGTATAGCTTAAATTTCTAACAGGATATCTACCAGAAGGAGTTCTAAGTTGAAGTTGACCACCTGTACAAACAAGAATATGCCTATGGTATGGACTTCCACAGCCATCATCAATGCCAAAAGGGTACTGAATTGGGATATCACCACAAGAATTTCTGCAGATACTTGATTGAGCTTCTGTGATGATCAGAAATTGAAGTGTAAGAAAAATGATAAAGATGGACAGAGTTAATGTCCCGTTGTTTGCTAATGAAATGGCCATGTGAGACTAAATTGTAGGTGCTGAGATTGATCTTCTGTACCAAGATTTGTATAGTTAAGGAAGACTGTAGCATTAGGAAAGTGTTTATGCTGATTAAAGAGAATCTTGCTGTTGGTTTTTTGCTTTATATACCTTTCACTTTTTCTCTTTTTCTTTTCAGAAGCTTCATTGTTGTAAAAGGTGGAGCAGTGGAAATACTTTTGCTTTACCTTGTTTTTTTTTAAAATTGATTAAGAACAAGATAACTTTAAGTTTTTAAAAGAAAAAAAACATGTTTTTAATTGGAACGAATAGCAGTAGTAATATCTAATTCCATTATGAAGATTAGCTGCACATTACTTTTCTTATCTAATACCAAAGGATCAGTTTAGCAGTGAATCAGTATTTCTGAAGTTCAATATTTACAAATATTAATTTCGTTATAAAGTTCTGAGTTTCAAGTGACATATTACTTGAACTTTAATTAATATTACTGAAATATTGCTTTGAATTTGTATTTCATCTAAAACACTGGTTTCCAGTCACAAATTTTTAATTGTAGCTAAAGAAAATTTCCAAGTAAAGTTCATGAGCAAACACACTTGATACTTCTACAAACTCCTTTTTTCAACTTCAACTTGAAAAAATATTATTCCAACTTCCGCACAAATATTGTCGAAACTCCTGCATAGTATTGTTTTACATTTGTTTTATTATTCAACTATTCTCCATTCTATTGCCTAAAAAAAATGGCTGTTTTCGCTTTAAGAATCAATTGAGGAACCATTGACAAAATTATTCTCAATGTTTTCATGTTTTTATGATAAAGTAGATTTCCAATTTTGGGTACTTTCAGTTTCGGTATTATTTCAAATTTTGATAACCTTCTTGTTCTCGAATACAATGTCTATCTTTCCATTCTACTCTGTGTAGAATATGTTCACTTCTCTAAAAACAAATAAAATCCCACTAATATAAGTAACTCTTGCAAAAAGACGGCCTCAAACACACCTAATAGGTTATATATTAATTTTTTTTTAAAATTATGTGAAGTGAAAAAGTTTAATTTTTTTATTTAACAAATAAAGATACGAAGGATTTGCAATTGCTTTGATTTCTGCCAAGGAAATTGCATTTGAAATTAATATTGAACCCGAATTTCATAAGAAACGTATAATATATAGGAAGAAATAATTTGAGAAGAATGTTAATAGTGAAATCTCAAAATTTCTCAAAGTGTCCTTTTGATTACTTTCTATACATACTCACTCATGACTTTTTAAACTTTGATGTGCCCCTTAAGAAAATACTGACTCCTAAAATAAAAATATATTTTGACTGAATTATCCTTAATTAAAATTTATATGTTGTTAACTTGACACATTGAGATATGTAAATAGGGCAAATTTTAAAAAAATAAAGTTAATTCCTTCTCGATTATATAAAATGACACTTATTTTGGACCAAAATAAAAGCCAAAAAAATCACTTATTATGGACTGGAGAGAGTAGTAGACAAGGTTATTTTTTCACTTTAAAATAGATTTGAACAATTAGAGGCATATGAAAATATTTTTAGTTTTATATTTAGCGGTAAAAACTGAGATCACTAGTTGATGGAAATTTGAAAAAATATTGCCTTCATCTTGAATGCTCCTTAAATCATAATAATCAACCAGATATTGATAGTTTAGATTTATTTTTTGAATAAAAAATATTAAGAAAAATAGTACAATTAGAAGATAATAATTTAATTGATAAACTCAATCAAATAAAAAGGTTTGATTATTTTTTAAATGCTTATATTACTTATAGAATAATGTTAATAACTCCTATTACCGTTGCTTCAGCGGAAAAAAGTGTTTCAAAATTAAAATTGATAAAACCTTACCTAAGATCAACAATGTCTCAAAGATATTAAATGAATTAGCTATATATTGTCAATTGAGAAAGACTTATTAGGAGAATATAAAAAAGTTAAGGTCTCTCATAAAGTTTGGTTTTAGGCCACGAAATTGGTCGGACCGCCCCTTGTCTTAGTTTTAAAGTTCTTCATACAAAGATAAGTTTTTAATTTTAAAAAAGGTCAAAAATATATAACTAACATCTTGCTCACATATTTCCTGAACAAATAATGAACAGAATCTCCATGCAAAACTAAACGAAAATTTCAATGTGAAAACGGAGGGACATTAATTCTTTTTGGTAATTTATTACCAAAGTGAGATGTTACAGTTCAAGAGAATTTAAAAAAGGAAAGCAATATGGACATTAATTTTAAATGAATACTTATCCATCTTCCATTTTTCATTAAATTTTATTAAATCATTGTCAAATGTTCCGGATAGAAAGGATTACTGTACATTTAAGTTTTTTTGGTGGCGAAGATCACTTTTTAGCCGGCTAGCGAAACTATTTACATTATATAGCCACAAAATTGTATATATAATTTTTTGTATATAATATATATATATCGGCTATTATTTTGAGAGCAACTATACAATATCATTTTCTTTTTTCCTTTTTGTTTTTGGTTCTGGACGTATCTTGGGCCTTATAATCTCTAGGCGGTCTAACACCTTAGTAATATTGATCCAAAAGAGAAGTATACGTATTGGGCTTAGATCTTTGTCTCTTAGGGCAAGTGCACATATAACCATTCTCAGGGATGCTATTTAGACATTAGCAAGTACTTATTTTCTCCTAAAATTTTAAACTAAAAATTCTAACTTCAGGATAATTTAGGATATTTTTGTCTCCAAATATTAAACTAAAAAACTGAAATTCAGGATGTATTGGCTAATTCCTAAATAGCAGCCCGCTACCTTGTGTCATTTCTGCTTGTCCCTTGGGTCTTCGGTGTAGAAGCTGTTCTTGCTATCACAAGGCCGTATCCCAGTTTAAATTTGGGCTTTTAACACAGATGGCCCAAAGAAGGACCTTCGCAGGTTTGCAGTGTACCAAAAGGCCAGTTTATAGAAATAAAAAATCCATATCTACCATTCACTACTAAGACTAGAAAACTTGTCATTTGCATGACCAACTAGTGAGAAATGACATGGAAATGAAAATACAAAATCATTTTAAATTTCAAGATACAAGTTTAAGATAGTGTTTGATCGGCGTAAAATAATATTTTCTTAGAAAATGCTTTCTATCAATTATATAATCTTCAAGTATATGGCAGTTCTTAATCTAATAAAAGTATTTCCTCGAATAGGAAAATGACTCGTTTCAAGCAACATGTGAATGTTATCATTGTCAATCTTTATTTTATCAAAATTATCACGAAAACGTCATCCATGTGCTCCATCAGTTACTCTCTGATATTAATACAAGTCGTCTACACTAATTACCTATCAAGTCCATCTAGATTCACTGCAAAAAATTCGGTCAAAACCGACCTCGGCAAATCGACTGAAAAATTGATCGAAGTTGGTCGTCATTTTAAAATATTTTATTTTTCAATATTTATTTACGAAACCAATCGACTTCCGTCAAGTTTTTTTTGCGCAAAAATGCGGAAAACTATTATGGCATCCCGTGAAATTTATTTTTCAAAAAACCGATCAATTTTGGCCGGTTTTTCATATAAAATAAATGAAAATTAATATTCAAAAAACCGACCGAAATCGGTCGGTTATTTTCGCGCGAAAATGCAATTAAAGAGTACAAATAAAATAAAAGATAGTCTTAAACTAAAATGTACCAATGGTCTAGTAGTAGAATAATATCCTGCCACAGTGTAGATTCCGGTTCGATTCCTCAGGCGGTGCATTTTTTAATTGCATATTTTACCGACTTCGGTCGATTTTTTCGGCAGATTTTTTCTTTTTTGGTCGGTTGTGAAATTTTATTGACCGACCGAAATCGGTTGAAAATTGCGATCGACTTCGGTCGCTATTTATTACCGACCAACCTAATTTCGACGAATTAAAGTCGGCCAAAAATCGGTCGATTTTTTTAGTTTTTCAATCAATTTTGGTCGGTATTTCTGTACGATTTTAGACAGTTTTCTAGTAGTGATTCTAGAAAATAGTTTTCTCAATCTCACGATTTTCATAAAAAGTATTTTTTTTCATAAATGCATTGAACTCCAAACAAAACAAACCCTAGAAAAGCGGGACAAACTACCGAAAGTACAAATGCCTAAGTTGGTCCTAATTGTAGTTGTGACTAATTACTTGGTTTTGCATCCTACTAATTAAAGAGAAGAGTGAGTGACTAGTAAAAGATTGCCAAAACTAGGCTTTCAAGAAAGTTAATTGGTCCCCATCTAGGAGAGCTAAAATTTCTTGCTCTAGAAGGATGCTTTGAATCAGAAAAGAAACTAGTTGAAAAAAAAGAAGGATTAGGTCCCAAATCAAAATCAAAAGTTGAAAGGAAAGGCTTCCCCTGATAATACGTCTTCCAAGTAATGCAACTTTGATCACTATCAAAAAAGGCGCATGCCCGTTGGGTTGGCTGAATTGATTAGATGAGTGATTTTTTTATATGAGAAACTCGAAATCAATTTCCCTTACAAACAGTTTGCTCAGTCAAAATTCGTCGTAACAAACTTGCATAGTGCGATTTACTTTTCCCATGTGATTTGCAAGAAAGCACATCCTTCTCAATGCATTCAAACAAGAAAGAAAGGTAAAAGAAAAGAAGGAAGAAAATATAAAGTTTGAAAAGTATCTTTCTTTGATTTTAATTTCTCCCTTGGATGCACGTAAGTTAGCTCGTGAAAATTAAAGAGATTAGTCAATAAAGTCCTATAAGTCTATGGTTTTTCTTTGATTTAGACTTGTTGGTCCAACCTACTCAAAGCTGCTGCCTGCCAAATTTCAACTTTACACCATTTTTCTCTTAAAATTTCCACTCAAATATGGCAATTCAATTCCCACGGGACTAATAGTCTAATTGTCTAGTGGAGCAATTTTATAAGAATCAAAAAAGAAATAGAGACCTCACCAAACATGGAATTATACTTTGTAATCAGATTGTTTAATTTGGACCTTCTTTCATGGCCCTCTCCAAAAAAAAAAAGACAATATATGTAACTTTAAGATACCAGCAATTTATGTTTATCTAAAGAAATAAATCCCATAAAACATCTTCTTTTATGCTATCCATGCGACTTATATAAATTACTGTGTAAACCATTATTTAACATCCCAAAACTCTTTCTTTCCTTAGATAAATAGCATATAACAAACCAGCTGTTGTGAAAACTGAACTTTTATGCTAGTTGCATCTTGTTACTAAAATGGAAATATTCAATATTTCAAATTTAATTTATGAGCTTGCTTTAGGTATACAAGTAAGTAGAAAATTGATAATGTGTAATTCAATAAATAAGTAATATTTGTATAATCGGAGCGCATAGAATAACATTAGGAGTATACATAGGTCGGGTTAGTTCGGATTTTTCAATTACCAAACCAAATCAAGGGTATCGGGTTTTTAAATCTCTAAACCAAACCAAACCAACAAAATCAGGTTTCTCAATCTCAGTTTTTCTCGGGTTTTCGGGTTTTTTCCGGTAAAGTCATTTTCATAACACAAAATATCTAACTTGTACTTCAAATATTTCTTAGTCCTAGTAAGATAACTATATAATATATTTTTCTAGAAAATAACACAATAATATGAGATAAGTCATAGTATTATACTAAAATATTCCATAGCATAAGCAAATATTGCTAATTAATAAGTCATAATTAAAATTAACATAATCTAAAAATACTATACAGACCATGCTAAAATAAGTATAGCTAATAAGTACTACAATATTAATTAAATAACTAAGCACTAAATAAAAACATAAACTAAGTCATGCATTTTCATTATAAACTAATATTGATTTGAACTTTGTTTGAGTTACTATATTTATGGGCTATAAAATTTATTTATCATTCAAGAATGTTAAGTCCAAACTTGAAATAATACGTTAAAAGATAAATCTATAAAAAAAGTTTAAGAAATATTTAGTATAAAATACTTTTAAAAATTGTATAAATATACTATCGGGTTGGTTTGGTTTCGGTTTGACTTTTTTTAGTTAAAACCAAACCAAACCAATTATGGTCGGATTTTTTATTCCAATACCAAATCAAATCAAACCAAACCACAATCGAATTTTTTTTCGATTTGACTCGAATTATCGGTTTAGTGCGGTTTATCGATCTTTTTGTACACCTCTAAATAACATGGTCATTGGTCTCACCTATCTGTTATGCAAGCTTTCTTATTTCCTTTTGATCGACTAATGTAAGAACCATTTGGGGAAGCCCACGAAAGTAATCAATTTATTTTAATTTTATCATTCTAAGTTTACCTTTAATTACATAATTTCATAGTTGGGTATACAAATTTTATAATATGTCTAAGATCACAAATTTTAATTTTCTTTATATCTTTTATATCGTGCTCAGTCAAAGAGATTCACCAAATGAAACAGGAGGAGTATATGCTAATATATTCTTACTATTGAACAATATAATAGTATAACGTTTAAGTAATTGTAAAGTTCCACTGTCCCTAATTTATTGAGGTTTAACTGTCTTCTTCTTGTATTTGTCTTATTGAAGGTCAATTTCATCCTACTTTAGTTATCCAAAGACTAAAGTCATCACGTCTCCAAGAATTATATCACATCAAAGATAGCATAAAGTATTTCACTTATCAAACTTTCACTTGTGCTCTATAATAGCTAGCTGTCAATTAATTAATGCTCAAAACTTTGTTTTCAAATACCTACTCCTCTTTTAAAAAAGGGAACCTAATAGTGTACGCATGAAATCAGTCTGTTGACGAAAAGCATATTATCCTTTTTGAAGGATTTAAGTTATATATACACATTTGGCATTGTAATTTTTCAATATTATTAGTGTAAAATATTTAATCAGTGAAGCATGTTAGTTGCTATTCTTATCAAATTATTTATTAATGATTATCATAAAAATTTATCTGTAATTATTTTACAACAGATTTGACCGTAAAAGCTTTATCGGACCATGACATTTATGTGGTTATAAAACCTTCTCATTAAGGATAAAAAAGATAAAATGGAGAGTTTAAAGTTGAATTATTTTTAAATTTAAAAATGTGTCATTTATTTTGGAACAGACTAAAAAGGAAAGTACATCATCTAATTTGAAACAGAGTAAGTATAACTTAAACCTTTTTTGAAATAATTAGAGAGCGAGATTGAAAATTTGAAACTCTTGGCTGAGTAAGAGCAACATAAGCAAATAACTTAATAGTAGATAATACAGACTTTTGCTGCAGCGTCTCGTCAGTGCACGTCATCAACTTTTGAAAGCCTATTTTTGCGTATACCAAAATTTATTGTGTAGCTAAAACTGTAAACTACGTACATGCTCCTAGAACTATTAGGAGACTTATATATAGAACATTTAAATATCACATCATTTAAATTGGAGTTGAAGTAACAAACTAGTCATCCCGTCCCTGCATGCTACGAGAGGTTAATTTCTCTTTAGACATTGAACATTATTTTATTTGGTAATGTTAGTTGAACATCAAATTGACATTTACATTGAAAATTACACAGGAACGCGTTTTAACTTGTTATTTAATTTAACACTGTCATCTTTACTAATTTACAGTATTAGTAGAACACCATAATTTGTTTTCATTCTAACGTGAATTTAATTTCTACTAACCGGGCTTAATTTAAGTATTTAATGAAATATAAATAATATCTTAGATCGATTACTCTCTACATCTGTTCTCTCTTTCTTTTTTTGACTAGTCTAGACTAGACAACTTGTGCACTACCAAGCAGGCGGGAGAATAATGCAACTTAGTTTGACCAAAAAAAAAGAGAGAGAATAATGCAACTTAGTTAATAACATCAACTATATATGACTCGTGATTCAAAATCTTCAATAGCTCATTATCAGATAATAACTTCTTTTGAACGTTATCTTTTTAGAAATTACAAATATAAACTAATTTTCTCTTTTAAGCTTTGAATCTTTGTTTATTTGGATAGCATTTCTTAGACGTAAATGATATTCAATTGGAAGTTATATTACAACACTGTAGTCATTTTGTCTTTGTCTTTTTCCACTAATTAAGCAAGCTGCATGCCTTAAATTATTCACCTAAGTCACCAAAGAAAGATAGTTGCCAAAATTAGCTGGAAGGTTGAAAACGAAAGATGTGCTTGTTTTCTATTTCACATACTATTAACATTCAACCCCAACTAATTACTCTAAAATAGCACGCATGGCTTGAGAAGGGTTTGCACTCAATTAATTAGAAATTGGTTTGGGGTGACTAAAAAGATGAGTTTTCTACTCAACTGGACACTCGGTCCTAATCAAATTTACAGAATATTATCATAAATATCTTTTATTAACTCGAAGTCTTTGTATGACGTGGCGTGGGAGTACTTAGATAAATAATTGAATGGTAGCAGAGAGTCGCCTATTAGTAAGGGAACCATCTCACAGCGCTTTGTAATTTTTTTTATATGTGTATAAATAATACTCTATTTGTTAAAGAGAAGAAATGTATATATACAATAAATTAATACCGCTAGAAAATAATATGAAGTAAATATTATCAATTTGGGACAAAAAGTAAGAATTTAAGATCACTAAAGCCCAGGACCTAAATTTACGTAACATATTGAATTGAGACAATAAGCTAGCGTTTAGACATAAATTAATAAACATAAATTAATGAATAAAAGTATAACGGAAAATGGCCTTTGTAGTTTGTACAAATTTACGGGTGAAATCAAAGAATCTTTGTCTTGGGGAGGAACCAACCTGGTAACTTACCCTAAAAGGAGAGGAGTATGAAAAGATTAAGATCTCTTTGTCATTATCTTTATTGTCAATCAGTACTACGTACATGAACCCCGTGTGAAATGTCACCATATTCTATAAAAATCTGCACGTAAAAGTGTCCATTATCACAAGAATTCAATGCTATGGCTGTATTTTCTTCTTCTTTTATCTGTTTTGTAAAATTTTGTCCAATCAAACCTAACAATATGCGTACCAACTTTCTACGTGATGGAGTAAGCCACGTGGGAATTGTTAAGAGGGTCAACAAAATCTTAGTCAACTCTCTTTTTGTCTTCAACCTTTAATTTCATTTTTGACAACCCGCCGCTATTGAGCCAATGCCTTCTTATTTACAGTATATTGCTCTATTTTTACATTTTTATTCGATAATTTTTTTAATTTGTTTTAAAAAAAATAATACTATGTTTTTAAACTTGAAGATAATTAATTTTACCCTATCTATTTTATTTAATGAGAAATTTTTATAGTCACTGTGACGACCCAAATTAACCCTCCGCAAGGTGTCGTGATGGTACCTAGTCTTTACGACTAGGTAAGCCTAATATTACGAAAAATATAAAGAAAATATAATATTTTAAAGATAAACAGCATATTGTGAATAGCCAAGAGTAGTATATACAAAATAATTTTTCAAGACCCGGAATATCACTAAATCACAAGCTGCTATAATCTTTGTAGCTCTATACAAAAGTTTGAAGATAATAAAGAAAGTCTCTAGGCGAGGGAGTAGAAGGAGACTCCGAAGATCTGCGGACGCAAGCAGTAGTACCTTGAAGTCTCCTAGAATCAGCAGCACACACTAACCCCGAGGCTGATAGCTCGCACCTGGATCTGCACACGAAAACATGTGCAGGGAAGGGCATGAGTACACCACAATGGTACCCAGTAAGTGCCAAGCCTAACCTCGGTCGAGTAGTGACGGGGTCAGGTCAAAGCCTTACCGGAGTAAATATAATAAATTAAACAGTAAAAGATATAAGTAAAATTTACGGTAACACAATTAAAGAAATTCTCGAAAATTTAACAGTTAAGGGAGTCCTCGGCTCAGAACAAGGTAAACACAGTGGGGAATCTCCCGGTATACCGTCCCGTAGTTTCAAATAAATATATAGTACATGGGATCTCCCAAAATACGTCCGTAGTTCCAAAGTAAATATGCAGTGCTGGGGGATCTCCCGGAATACGTCTCTAGTCCTAAAGTAAATATGCAATGCTGGGGGATCTCCCGGAATACGTCCGTAGTCCCAAAGTAAATATGAAGTGCTGGAGGATCTCCCGGAATACGTCTGTAGTCCCAAAGTAAATATGCAGTACGGGGGAGATTTTTTGGAATATGTCCGTAGACCCAATTTAAATATGCAACGCAAGATGAAATCAGGTATGGCATCGAGTTATACAGTTTATACTGAACACATATAAGGAAAGTAGGGACTTAACTAAGTATGGTGCACAGAATGTCAAATAAGCAGTTAAAACAAGTAAGCATGCTTCTCTAGTCTAAGTTTAACAATTAAACATATTAGTGCAATTTAATAAGGAAAAATAATTTATGATTTAGAAAGGAAAAACGGAATTTTTGCAATAATAACTCGTGTACGTATTCGTTACCTCACGTACACGGCGCCCACATATCAATTAATATCAAGCATCTTAAAGGAAAGTCCCCAACACAAGATTAGGCAAGCCACTTACCTCGAACCGCTCAAATCAACTCGATATCATATTCTTGCCACGAGTATCCAACTCCAAATGGCCCGAATCTATTCAAATTAATTGCATAATGTAAATATAACTACAAGTAACTAATTTAGTTAATTAATTCGAAACTAAACCGTGAAATTAGAAAAAATGCCACGTCTCGAAATCGGATAAAAATTATAAATTATGAACACTCATTCATTCACAAGTTCACTCGAACAAAAATCATCTAAATCCGACGTCAAATTCTCATTCAAATCTCAGATTTTCAATTGGGGAACCTTTTCCCCCATTTTCAAACTTCTACTCTCAATTTCCTTAATTAGACGAGGAAAACAATAATAGATTAATGTATTATGATCAAAATAGAGTTAGAATTAGTTACACAATAGTTCTCATTCAAAATCCCTCGAGAAATCGTCTCCCATCGAGCTCTAAATAGAATTGGTGAAAAATGAGGGATGAACCCTCGAAGCTGCCTCTTCAACCCAGCGATTTTCGCACCTGCACTCATGGGGCCGCATCTGCGGTCATGCACCTGCGAAAAAATCATCGCAGGTACGAAGGTCACTTATCCGGGCTGGGGCCGTATCTGCGGGCAATTCTTCGCACCTGCGGTCCAAATCGGCACATCTGCGTATTTCATTAAGGCAGCCAGGCTCCGCATCTGCGCCCACGCTTCGCACCTGCGGGCTCACAGGTGCGGTCAAACTTGCGCTCCTGCGCTCTATCACCAGCCCCACCAGTTCCGCATTTGTGCACCTACGGCTCTTGTACATGCGACCTCCCTTCCGCGGGTACGAAACACGAAAACCAGCAAAGGCACAAGATTTTTCTTAAGTCCAAATTCATTCCGTTAAGCATCTGAAACATACCCGAGGCCCCCGGGACCTCAACCAAATATACCGACCAATCCTAAAATACCATACGAACTTAGTCAAGCCTTCAAACCACATCGAACAACACCAAAATCATGAATTAAGCACGGATTCAAGCCTAAGAATTTAAAATTTTCCAAATTCTACAAACGACGCCGAACCACATCAAATCTAGTCCGAATGACCTCAAATTTTACACACAGGTCACAAATGACACTACGAACCTACAACCACTTTCGGAATTCCATTCCGAACTCGATATCAAAATTTTCACTATCGGTCGAAATCGCCGAAAAATTAACTTTCGCAAATTCAAACCTAAATCTACTACAGACCTCCAAAACACATTTCGGACGCGCTCCTAAACCCAAAATCACTCAACGGAGCTAAAGGAGTCAACGGAATTCTATTCCAGGCTCGTCTTCACACAGTTCTGATTACGGTCCAAACTCTAAGGCTTGAACTCACAACTAGGGACTAAGTGTCCCAAAACTCCCCGAATTCCATAACCAAACACTCCAGCAAATCCCAAAAGTAGAAATAATATGGGGAAAGCAGATATTAGGGGATCGGGGATCTAATTCTCAAAATGACCGGTCGGGTCGTTACATCCTCCCCCTTTTAAAACAATCGTTCGTCCTCGAACGAGTATAAAAACATACCTGAAACTGTGAAAAGATGAGGGTATTGGCTGCGCATATCCTGCTCGGTCTCCCAAGTCACCTCCTCGACCGGCTGACCCCTCCACTGGACCTTTACTGAAGCAATATTCTTTGACCTGAGCTTTCTAACCTGCCTGTCCAAAATGGCTTCTGGCTCCTCAACATAAGATAGATCTTTGTCCAACTAGACTGAATTGAAATCCAATATATGAGTCGGATCACCGTGATACTTCCGGAGCATAGACACGTGGAATACCGGGTGAACTCCTGCTAGGATGGGAGGCAAGGCAAGCTCATAAGCAACCTCCCCAACTTGCCGCAATATCTCAAAAGGACCAATGAAGCTCGGGCTCAACTTGCCCTTCTTTCCGAACCTCATGACACCCTTCATAGGCGATACCCGAAGCAAGACCCGCTCACCAACCATAAATACCAAGTCACGAACCTTCCGGTCCGCATAACTCTTCTGCCTGGACTGGACTGGACGAAGTCACTCCTGAATCTCCTTCACCTTATCCAGGGCATCCTGGACCAAATCTGCACCCAATAATTGGGCCTCGCCCGGCTCAAGCCATCCCACTGGGGAAAGGCACCGCCTACCATACAAAGCCTTATACTGTGCCATCTGAATGCTGGACTGGTAACTATTGTTGTAAGCGAACTCTATAAGTGGCAAGTATTGGTCCCATGACCCTCTGAACTCCATCATAAAGTCACGGAGCATATCCTCAAGAATCTGAATTGTGCGCTCGGACTGCCCGTCCGTCTGAGGGTGAAAGGCTGTGCTCAACTCCACCCTAGTACCCAACTCCTGTTGTACGGCTCTCCAAAACCGTGATGTGAACTGTGTACCTCTGTCTGAAATGATAGATACTGGAATACCATGAATGCGGACAATCTCTCTGATATAAATTTCAGCCAACCTCTCAGAAGAATAAGTGGTCAACACTGGAATAAAATGAGCTGACTTGGTCAGCCGATCCACGATCACCCAAATAGCATCGAACCTTCTCAAAGTCCGTGGAAGTCTAACTACAAAGTCCATGGTGATCTGCTTCCACTTCCACTCTGGAATCTCTAACCTCTGAAGTAATCCACCCGGCCTCTAGTGCTCATATTTGACCTGCTGACAGTTGAGACACTTGGCCACAAATCCAACTATATCCTTCTTCCTCCTCCTCCACCAGTAGTGCTGTCTCAAATTCTGGTACATCTTCGCGGCACCGGGATAATTGGAGTACCGCAAGCTGTGGGCCTCCTCGAGAATCAACTCCCGAAGCCCATCTACATTGGCACACAGATCCGGCCTTGCATCCTCATCACACCGTCATCACCAATAGTCACATCTCTGCATCACCTCACCGAACCATATCCTGAAGAACTAGAAGATGAGGATCATCATACTGGCGCTCCCTGATATGGTCATAAAGACAAGACCGAGCAACCACACAAGCTAATACCCGGCCAGGCTATGAAATATCCAATCTCACGAACTGACTGGCTTAGGCCTGAACATCCAAGGCTAAGGGCCTTTCAGCTGCCGGAAGATATGCCAAACTTCTCAAACTCTCTGCCCAGCGACTCAAGGTGTCGGCCACTACATTGGCCTTCACCGGGTGGTATAATATAGTTATATCATAGTCTTTAAGTAGCTCCAACCACCTCCGCTGATGCAAATTAAGGTCCTTCTGCCTAAACAAGTGTTGCAAACTCCGGTGATCAGTGTAAATCTCACAGGGTACACCATACAAATAATGACTCTAGATCTTCAAGGCGTGAGCAATAGCTGCTAACTCGAGATCATGAACCGAATAATTCTTCTCATGTACCTTCAACTGTCTAGACGCGTAGGCAATCACCCTACCGTCCTGCATCAATACCGCTCCAAGGCCAATCCTCGAGGCATCAAAATAGATAGTGTAGGACCCCAAACCTGTAGGCAATACTAATACTGGGGTTGTAGTCAAAGCTGTCTTGAGCTTCTGAAAGCTTTTCTCACACTCATCGGTCCACCTGAACGGAGCACCCTTCTGGGTCAGCCTGGTCATAGGTGCTGCAATGGATAAAAATCCCCCCACAAAGCGAGGTAGTACCCCACCAAACTAAGGAAACTGCAGATCTCCGTAGCTGATGACGGTCTAGGCCAGCTTTGCACTGCCTCCACCTTCTTCGGATCTACCTAGATCCCATCACAAAACACTATGTGGCCCAAGAATGCCACTGAATCAAGCGAGAATTCACACTTAGAAAATTTTGCATATAATTTCTTCTCCCTCAAAGTCTGAAGCACGGTCCTCGAGTGTTGCTCATGATCTTTCCGAGACCGGGAATATACCAGGATGTCGTCAATAAACACAATGACGAAGGAATCAAGATAAGGCCGGAACACACTGTGCATCAAATGCATAAAGGCTGCTGGGGCATTGGTCAGCCCAAATGACATGACAAGAAAATCATAACGACCATATCTGGTCCTGAAAGCAGTCTGCGGGATATCCGACTCCCGAATCTTCAACTGATGACAACCTGAACGTAAGTCAATCTTGGAAAACACTCTGGCACCCTGTAACTGATCAAATAAGTCATCAATACGAGGCAGTAGATACATGTTCTTCACTGTGATTTTGTTCAACTAGCGGTAATCAATACACATCCGCATAGAACCATCCTTCTTCGTCTTCACAAATAAGACAGGAGCACCCCAAGGTGACACACTGGTCTGAATGAAGCCCTTATCAAGCAACTCCTTTAATTCAGGAGGAGACATATGATATGGAGAAATAGAGATGGGCTGAGCGCCCGGCAACAAATTAATGCCAAAATCAATATCTCTGTCGGGCGGCATGCCCGGAAGATCAGCTGGAAACACATCTGGAAAGTCTATCACTACTGGAACTGACTCAGAAATGAAATGACCCTGCGGGAAGTATACTCTAAGGTACTTCTCCACTCTAACCTCGGCACACCTAGCATAGCCAGTGTCACGGTCTTAACGTGATAATCAAGAATAGCATAATAGGGCGACAACCAGTCCATGCCCAAGATAACATCAAAATCTACCATACTGAGTAATAACAAATCGGCTTTGGTCTCAAAACCACTAAGAGCAATCAAACATGACCGATATACGTGGTCCAAAATGAGAGAATCTCCCAAGGGAGTAGATACATAAACAGGGGAACTCAAAGAATCCCGAGATATCCCCAAATGTGGAGCAAAATAAGAAGACACATATAAATACGTAGAGCCTGGGTCAAATAATACTGATGCATCCCTATGATAGACAAGGACGATACCTGTGATGACTGAATCTGAAGCAACGGCCTCTAAACGGGCTGGAAGGGCATAGTACCTGGCCTGGCCTCCCCCTCTAGGGCGACCTCGACCTCCCCGACCTCCACCTCGAGCTGGCTGAGGAGGTGGGGTAGCAGCTGGTGCTGGAAGAATGGCCGGAGGACCCGGTAGAGCACGTGGAGGCTGATAAGTCTGTGAAGGTGCACCCCTCCTGGCTCTAGGGTAATCTCTGACCAGGTGACGAGTGCCACCACACTCAAAACAACCTCTCGGAGGACGCGACGGCTGAGACCGACTCGGACCTGGCCTGCTGGACTGGCGGGTAATAGCACCTCGAGTAGGAGGCATTCTGGATACTGGCGGTGGATAATATGGCTCATGGGGTCTAGGAGGAGCTGGAACACCGCTTGCTGCTGGAAGAGCAGAATGAACAGGGCGACTCACAAAACCCCTACCATAGCGTGCTGCTGGTGCACGAGCTCCTGAATAATGACCAGTCTCTCGAGACCTCTTGGCCTCTCTCTCCTCTCTGTCCCAGGCAAACATGCCCTCCACTTTACTGGCAATGCTCACTGCCCGCTGATAAGTGATGTCCATCTCCAACTCCCTGGCCATACTGGTCCGAATACTGGGGTGGAGTCCCTCAATGAAGCGACGAACCCTCTCTCTCTGACTGTAGCAACCAGAGCTGGTGCATGGCGAGCCAACTCACTGAAACGGACTACATACTCCGACACAGTCACAGCACCCTGACGCAACTGCTCAAACTCTATGCGCCAAGCATCCCTCAGGCTCTGAGGAATATACTCACGTAAGAATATCTCTGAAAATTGAGTCCAAGTGAGTGAGGCTGCCTCGTCCGGACTTCTTATCTCATAGGCACGCCACCACTGATATGCTGCTCCCCTAAATTGGAAAGCGGTGAACGAAACCCCACTCGTCACAACAATGCCCATAGTGCGGAGAATACGATGACACTCCTTAAGAAAACCCAGAGCATCATCTGAAGCTAGTCCGCTGAAAGTAGGTGGGTGGTACTTCTTGTACCTCTCAAGTCTGAGTTGCTCTGCCTCAGAAGCAGCTACCCTGATCTCATGCTGAACCGGAGCCACTAGGGCATAAGAATATACTCTGGGGCCTGATCAACCTGGACCCTCTGCTCACGAGTGCGGGCTGCGGGAGTCTATGCCCCTCCCCCGGCCTGAGATATAGCGGGAGCTATCGGAAATAGTCCAGCCTGAGCCAGAGTACTGAACATGCTCATGAACTGAGCTAAAGTCTCCTCGAGGGGTGGAGTAGCAATAGGAATCTCCGATGCTGGCCCTCCAGCTGGAGCTGCTGGGGGCTCCTCTCACGCAGCTCTCGCAAGTGATCGGGCTGCACCGCGTGGTCGTCCTTTACCCCGACCCCGGCCTCTGGCGGCTCTGGCAGGGGGCACGTGTGTCTGATCGTCAGTCATCTCAGTACGGGTCCTCACCATCTGTGAGAAAGAATAGAATAGAATCTTAGAATTTTTTGTGTCAATAACTCGCACGACAAGGAAATCAAAGAAATATGATTGTTCTTAACAATTACATAGCCTCTCGAAGATAAGTACGGACGTCTCCGCACCGATCCGCGAGACTCTAATAAACCGGCTTGTGACTCGCGACTCCTATGAACCTACTTCTCTGATACCAACTTGTATGCTCAGAATAAGGTAAACACAGTGGGGAATCTCTCGGGATACTGTCCCATAGTTCCAAATGAATATGCAGTACAGGAGGATCTCCCGGAATACGTCTGTAGTCCCAAAGTAAATATTTAGTGCTGGGGGATCTCCCGGAATACGTCCGTAGTCCCAAAGTAAATATGCAGTGCTGGGGGATCTCCCAAAATACGTCCGTAGTCCCAAAGTAAATATGCAGTGCTGGGGGATCTCCCGGAATATATCTGTAGTCCCAAAGTAAATATGCAGTACGGGAGAGGGGGGGATCTCCCGGAATACGTCCGTAGTCCCAATTTAAATATACAACGCAAGATGAAATGGCAGGTATAGCATCGAGTTATACAGTTTATACTGAACACATATAAGGAAAGTAGGGACTTAACTAAGCATAGTGCACAGAATGTCAAATAGGCAGTTAAAATATGTAAGCATGCTTCTCTAGTCTAAGTTTAAGAATTAAACGTATTAGTGCAATTTAATAAGGAAAAATAATTTATGATTTAGAAAGGAAAAATGAGATTTTTGCAATAATAGCTCGTGTACGTACTCGTCACCTCATGTACACGGCGCCCACACATCAATTTATATCAAACATCTTAAAGGAAAGTCCCCAACATAAGATTAGGCAAGCCATTTACCTCGAACCGCTCAAATCAACTCGATATCACGTTCTTGTCATGAGTATCCGACTCCAAATGGCCCGAATCTATTCAAATTAATTGCATAATATAAATATAACTACAAGTAACTAATTTAGCTAATTAATTGGAAGCTAAAGCGTGAAATTTGGAAAAACTCCCAAAAAGTCTCCCCGGGCCCACGTCTCGGAATCGGGTAAAAATTATAAATTATTAACACCCATTCACTCACGAGTTCGACTCGAACAAAAATCATCTAAATCCGAGGTTAAATTCCCATTTAAATCTCACATTTTCAATTGGGGAACCTTTTCCCCCATTTTCAAACTTCTACCCTCAATTTTCTTAATTAGACAAGGAAAACAATAATAGATTAATGTATTATGATCAAAATAGAGTTAGAATTAGTTACCCAATAGTTCTCCATCAAAATCCCTTGAGAGATCATCTCCCACCGAGATTTAAATCGAATTGGTGAAAAATGAGGGATGAACCCTCGAAGCTGCCTCTTCAACCCAGCGATTTCCGCACCTGCGCTCATGGGGCCGCATCTGCGGTCACGCAACTGCGGAAAAATTATCACAGGTGCGAAGGTCACTTATCCGGGCTGGGACCGCATCTGTGGGCAATTCCTCGCACCCGCAGATACCGCACATGCGGTCCAAATCGGCGTATCTCCGCATTTCACTAAGGCAGCCAGGCTCCGCACCTGCGGGCTCGCAGGTGCGGTCAAACTTGTGCACTTGCGCTCCATCACGAGCCCCACCAGTTCCGCATCTGCGCACTCCCTCTGCACCTGCGGCCTCCCTTCCGCAGGTGCGAAACACCAGAACCAGCAAATGCACCAGATTTTTCTTAAGCCCAAATTCATTCCGTTAAGCATCCGAAATACACCTGAGGCCCTCGGGACCTCAACCAAACATACCAACCAATCCTAAAATACCATACGAACTTAGTCGAGCCTTCAAATCACATCGAACAACAACAAAATCATGAATTAAGCACGGATTCAAGCCTAAAAATTTTAAATTTTCTAAATTCTACAAACGACGCCGAACCACATCAAATCTAGTCCGAATGACCTCAAATTTTTACACACAGGTCACAAATGATATTACGAACCTACAACCACTTTCGGAATTCCATTCCGATCTCGATATCAAAATTTTCACTATCGGCCGAAATCGCTGAAAAACTAACTTTCACCAATTCAAACCTAAATCTACTATAGACCTCCAAAAGGACGCGCTCCTAACCCCAAAATCACTCAACGGAGCTAACTGAGTCGACGAAATTTCATTCCGGATCCGTCTGCACATAGTTCCGACTACAGTCTAAACTCTAAGGCTTAAACTTACAACTAGGGACTAAGTGTCCCAAAACTCCCCGAATTCCATAACCAAACACTCCGGCATATCCCAAAAGCAGAAACAAATGTGGGGAAAGCAGATATTAGGGGATCGGGGCTCTAATTCTCAAAACGGCCGGCCGGATCGTTACAGTCACAAAAATAAAATTATATCATGTATAAGGCTAGAGGTTTCGATTCACACAAATATTATAGTATATTTAAAATCACAAGTTTTAAAAGTTCTTCTTTCTTTCTTAAACTCTTTACTAATTCAAACTATATCAGATAAATTGGAACGCAAGGAATATCTCCATTCTTTGAAAGTTTAAATCATAACAACAAATTTTTTGTTTATAGTAATATCTTTTTAGTTACAAATGTGGTTACTACTTTTTTTTGTTCCTTCAAAATTTCTTCCTTTCTTTGTTGCATTTCTTTTCTTTGTTATATTGCCAACAGAGGACGTTGTTACAACTTTTGCGCGTTTTTGAGGTTGTCAGGGTAACGAAATACTAATAACTTATATAGTATAATAGAGAAATAGGGGAACAAAGTCACGGGATGATGGCTGCAAAATGGAGACAAAGTATAGGGTCTTTGTTTTAGACAGTGAGAAGAAGAAAGAGGAGTACTGTTTTTTCATCTTTGACATGGGTCTTAAAAGTTAACAATAATAAATGTTACACCCAGACGATGCATCTCCTAACTGCATTTGTCTCGTTCACGTAAATTAAAACAGAGAAAATACATGGATTTGGCTCTTCATTTTTTCATCAACTCCTTTGGTCAAGTTCTTAATTCAAAGGGGACATATAGTTTAAAATTAATGGCTAAGATTTAATTAACAAAAACGGACGAGGCTCTTTTCTTTTTGTGTTGTGAGGACCCCAAAACAAAAAAAACTCGATAAGACCATAACACTTGAAAAGGAAGACAAAATGACATTTTAATAATTAGTAGCTGTCATGTGAGTAGAAAATTGATGCAATTTAATTTGACCCATTTCTTCCGGCTATTAGGCTGTTTGGTTACATTGTGTTGCCTCTAGCTAGTCGTAATGAAGAAAACATTTCGTCCAACTTTTTGTTTAGTCCTAGCAGCAGTCTTTTGAATTAGAAGAGCTTTTTTGGAGATCCCAATGAGTTGAATGTCTTAAAGTGTAGCAGACATTCTTTTGATTAAATTGGACCAAAACCCCTTTTTCTACTATCCATATTCTTAAAGCAATGAACAAAACCAAAAGATTTTCCTCTTCCGACAGAGAAAACGAATCAAAAGTATCCCACCATTGCAAGAAAACAAGACATTAATTCTTATGCTTCTCGTGCTTTGCATGCCAATATTGCCTTTTTCTTACTTTTACTCTCTCATTTCTCATGAATCTAGTTTTGTTCAATTTAGACGCGGCAGACTTATTGTCCAGCTATATACCAACTTTACTTGGATTTATTTGATTAGTTGACAAAACTGGTTAAGCTGTTAAATTTCTAATAATGTGGAATCCAGTTTATGAAAGACTACATACTTATGTTGAATTTTAAACACATTAAGGAAAAAGGGTCAAATTTGTCCTTATACTTTCGAATAATGTCTACATTTAATCCCTGTTATACTATCTGGCCAAATTTATCATTTACGTTATAATATATGATCAAATTTACCCCTACTATTAAAAAACTTTTAAAAATTTTCCCTAACCCTAATGATAACTCACAGTCTTAAAATTACTCCGTGGAATATACTGTATAATTTTCCACACAAGAGAACTACTCCTAATAAACAACATGGTTGATCAATGTGAGCTGCAACACCCACATTTAAAGCATAGATCAAACTTTATGAAATTAGGGAAAATAAAAATAAGAATTTTTAAAAAGAAAACTAGTTAATTGATTTTTTAGAAGAAAATGGGTACTTTAGTTAAGATTGTGGGTTACCGTTAGGGCGATGGGTAATTTTTAAAAGTTTTGCTAATGGTAAAATTAAATTCGGCCGGATAGTATAACGTAAAGAGTAAATTTGACCGAATAGTATATCAGAGATTAATGTAAACAATATCCGAGAGTAAAAAGATAAATTTGGCCCTTTTTTCTTAAAAAGTATTTTGTATTTATTGGTTACTTAATTAAGCATGTGTCAGATTAAGTTAAAACGCTGTTAATGAATTATTTATATAACCGTTGGCTTCATTCTCTTTCCTCTCACCTTCTCCAAGAATCTAGTTTTGTTCAAATTAGACGGTGGCACAAATGTTTTCAGTGGGCTATACACCAACGTACATTGGATTATTTGTAGTTGTTCCTAATAGCTGGTTAAGATTCTCTAGTATGTTATGTATGCAAATTAATTTAGTCTAGTCAAGAACCTATGATCCATAATTATGGTCAATATCATACCACTGTCAGCGCTGGTGGTTACACCACCATTAGAAATGTGAGAAATTGCATGAGAAAGTTTGTTGACCCGTAATAGTTATTATTGAGATTTATCTGTAGTTCTAATTGGTTAAAAATAAAAAAGAAAATTTTGCAACAGGAATAACAATGTAACATAACATGATTTTTTTTTTCTTTTCTAAGATCAATTTTAGAGAGAGATAAAAGAGGGAAAGTGTGTGTGAGAGAGAATTTCAAATTTTGTTTGGTCTAAAGTGTACAGAAATACACCTACCATCCAATTGACTCTTCCAAAAATATGACTGACATCTCATACGGCAACTTTTCTCTTTGGTTCGAACAATTCCAAACCTTTATAAAGTTACATTACTTCATATAATATCACATTTGGGGGTGATATTCTAATAATTCCTTTTTATGTTTTCATATTTTAAAGCTCTTCTTTACAATTATTCATACATTTTACTTCTAAGTACTTCAAAAATCAACTCAAATAATTTAAAATAAATCGATGAGAGCAAATATAAAGATACTATATATGTATGTATAAAAGAAAGTTTTCGTTATGTCCGTATTAATTTTGAATAGAAACAGCAAATATTACTCTTGAATCAGTCTTAGATCCTGGGGGAGGGAGCATCAATTTTGTAAATTATCCTGTTCTAATCCCCCCCCCCCCCCCCCCCCCCCCCACAAACACACACCAATTTTACCCTGTTCTGTATATCCAAATATTTTTGTAGAAAAGTTTCCTCTCCACCCATGAGGAGCGGCTTGTCACAATAATTCACAACGAAATTGCAACAATTATTTGTAAAGGTGCGTAATTACTGGGGTTGAGCTCAATGTATACTTTAGTATATCCTCATATATTTTTTTCAACTTATGAAAGGTCTCTATTTTCCTCTAGGGTTCGTAGTTTTTAGTGTAATATATCAACCATCGTAATCTAGTAACTTCGGGGGCATTTGATTGGAAAAAATATCAACCGTGGTAATTTTGAAATTGAATCACAGAAGTTAATGAAAGTCAACAGCTGGTTGGAATTTGGGAACGAACTAATTAGAATGCGTATTAAGAGGCAGATGATGATGATACATGCTCCCTCCCTCCAGTTATTCACTTTTGACTTTGCACTCTCTTAAAAAAAATGAATAAAGTATGTATTTTATAATTTACCCATAATAATGATAGTAATTTTAATAGTGTTGAAAAATAATTTGAGGAATGAGTAGTTAATGATAAGGGTAAAGCAAGAAACATTTATTTTTCTCTTAATTTAGTATAATAGACAAGTAAAAATAAAAATTTATTTTTAATATAATAGACAAACAAAAGTGAGCGGAGGAGGTTGTTAATAAATATGTAGGGAATGCTACTCCATCAAGTAGCCCACTTCATTGACTTTAAACGCGATTTTAATGTACCTTTAGTTAGCTTAATTATCAATTGAAACGAGAATGCACAATCTTACTAGACATAATAGATCTATAGATTGCAAAAAAAATTGAACCAAATCCAACTTACCTCATTAATTCAAGGTAAAGACATGCCACCAATATTTTCTTTAAGATATTCATATACTGTATAGACAATTGATTTAAAATCTTTCCTTTTAAATTTTCATCGGGCGTTTGATAATCGTTTTGAGATTCGATTATTTTAAATTTGTGTTGGAAACATTTACTTTAGAGGGTAATATGCTTCCTATTAAAGATAGCTTTATTTCTATAGGTCAAAATCGTACTTCTAATTAAAGTTGAATAAGTATTTTAAAATCTTAAATATATAGGAGGTAGGGGTGTACGTGGATCGGGTTGGTTCGGTTTTTATCAAAACCAAATCAAATCAACTATATCGGTTTGGATTGATTCGATTTTGTCGGATTTTCGGGGTTTTTTGTTACATGAATATTATTCCAATCTTACTTTGTTAAAGTTATAGATATACTTTTGATAAGTGAATATATGTTTAGTAAATATTAAAAAAAAATTGACAAATATATAATCTATTAAAATATTCTATTGGGAGAATTTTTTTGTAACACATGATAGTTATTTTTTCTTAGTCGTCTAACACTAATTTTTCGTTAATGTACGTTTTCAAGGTTAAAACATGATATGATCCCAAATATTTTTATATTTTTTAAAGAAAATTCAATATAAAATCTTAAAAATATATATATAAATTAAATATTTATACGTCAATTTGGTTCGATTTTTTTTATTCAATACCAAATCAAGTCAAACCAAACCTAGTCGGTTTTTTAATCTATTTTGTTTGATTTTTTGGTTTGGCGTTATTTTCTGGTTAATTTTGAACACACTAACCGAGGACTAGAATAGCAAATCCTACAAACCCTAGGGCAAAAAGTAGAGAAGCATATAGCCGAAAGAGTCAACAGATGGTCCCTCCCTAGGGATCTGTAACGTGTGTTTGGTGTGCTATTTTTTTCATTTAATAGAGAGGGAGTGAAGGCTTTTGTGTAGACGATGTGGTTCCGAAGAAATTTCATGTCGCAGTCATATACGACTGCCACACACAACTGCACTTTCAAATCTTCTTCTCTTCTTCTTTGTTGTTTGATAAAAATAAAACAATAACCTTAAAGTTTATACTACCTTTGTTTTAATTTATTTAGCTGTGTTTAACTAAACATAAGATTTCTTGAAGTTTGTAGTTTGAATATGTCATAGACATCTTTATACTTATTATATTATATTATATTATTAAGGATAAATAATTTTCAAAATATAAAATGATGTAATTTACTTTAGACAAACTAAAAAGAAGTATATCACATGAAATAGGATGTATAATGTAAAGATATCTTACCCGTCGTTTGGTGTAGTCTAGCTAATGTCAACATATCAACTCATGCTTAAAACTTTTGTTACTTAAAATGTTTGACAATTTAAATGTGCAGATTACTCTTGGATCATTACTCCTTTAATTTGTCACCATCTATTTTATATATATATACTAGTATTAGAGTAAATGCTTTGTGCGTGTACTTATACCAATAGGTACTCGGTTTTTAAAAATCACATTATATATTTGAGTTATTAAATAAAATTTAGAAGAAGGATAAGTTCTTGAAAATAATGAATATGGATCTCATTTAGAAAACTTAAATGAAAACTTAATGAAAGAAGCCTTGCTCCATCAAAGTCTTTAGATGTTTTATTGTAATTTCAAAATTATTGGTATTTCTATTACCCACTACTGCAACAAATAAATCACAAAATATTTTTATCATGGTTTTTCAAAGATTTGTCAAATAAAAAAAATTGAAAAGTTGAATAATTGAATCTTTTGGTATCTTAGAGATTTGAGAATGAAAAGTTTGGCCTGTAGCTCATAAAAAAATTGATAAATGAAGATGAAAAGTCTAAGAATAACTGTTGAGTTAATATTTTATCAAAAATAACTTAATTTATAAAAATAAATATGGAACTATCATTTGCTAAAATGATTGTGAAAAGAAACAAAAAGATAATTATAAAATTAACTCATTTAAAATCAAATTTATCTACTAATATTTCATCCCTATTGCTTTAAGTTGTATTTTTATCAATTTGACTTTTAATACTATTATAACTAACTTTGCTCTATTTTCTGATATCTTTCACTATCAATGCGTTTTTTTTTTATAGAAATAAATTTATGTAGCCTAAGAGTTTTGTCAACTTAAAAAATAATTTTACTTATATAAAAAATTTGAAAATAAATTTAATTGGATACTTTTAATTACTAATTAGTTAATTAATTTAAGAACTAATCATTTGTTCTCAACCTTAAAGGAAACAATTATTTCTGTTGATTCAAGTTCATATTAGCTCAAAGTTTAAATATTTAAATGTAACTATAATTTCATCCAAGCATTAATAACGTGAAAACTCCTTCCTACCCTTTCAAATCTTAATTAATATTAGTTTATCTAAAGTTAAATTTAGTTAGATATTTTTGCGATATACTTTAAGTACCTAAATGTGTTTAAATAAGAAAAAATTTAATAGTCAAATTTTTAGTTAATTTTAAAGTATTAAATATTAATAAAACAATTAATGATAATTTGTCCAATATAAAAATTATTTTTAAAGAATAAAAAAATCGATAAACATAAAAGTAATAGATACTTAGATTAATTATACATTTTCAAAACGGCGTCAAAGAAATAGGTAATTTGCTTATCAGTTTTTAATTCGAAGAATGATGGGATAGTTCAAAATTAACATTCGAAATAATTGACTTTTTAATGATTTATTTTGAGGTGAACTTTTAATTGATTTAAGTCCTAAATTTTAGGTACATAATTCAAATATGAAAAGATTTAATAACCAAATTTCAATAGATTTTCAAGTCATTAATATTAGGAAATAATTGAATGACTATTTTGTGTAGTGTGAAATTTATTTATAAAGAGTAAAAAAGACGAATAATATTTCGCTAAGAGTCTTCGTACTTTTAAAAATATATATATATATATATATATATATATATATATATATATATATATATATGTGTGTGTGTGTGTGTGTGTGTGTGTGTGTGTGTGTGTGTGTGTGTCTTTTTGTATGTGTGTTGAGTTGTAGATAAATACATAAAGTATTCATTCACATCCTCTAAGTTATATACAATCTATGTTTAATAAGGTAAAATAGAAATAGTTACTAGAGACGGAGCCATGATTTGAAATTTATGGGTTCAGTATTTTAATTTTTTTAAGTTATTGGGTTCTAAATTAATAATTTATGCATAATTCAATAATGTTTTAACACAAATACATGGTTTGGACAAAGGTTGCTAGGTTCAGTTGAACCCATATCCGAAGAGCTAGCTCCGCCCCTGCTAGTTACTCTATAGTTTGTACTACCGCGTGTATAAACTTAAATCTAAATAATTAAATAATAAAATTATATATATTTACTCGTACGGAATATTTATATTAAATTAAAATATGCATGATATATTTCTGTATATAAATCTTTTTTCACTTTGCCATATTAAATACTCCTAATATATATTTTTATCTTTTTAAATTATTTAATCGTAATAAGTTGATAACTTAATATGTTTTGAAGTAAATAATTTGTTTCGAAAATTTAGGTGAAAACCTAGTCGTTAATAGGGTTGTTCAAAACTCAACCGAAACCGTTAACCGAACCGAATCGATAGTTTATTGGCTTATTGGTATTACATTATCGAGGTAGTGGATGGTGAATGGATTGAGATTTTATAATTAACGGCTTAACGGATTGGGGGAGAATTAATCAATTTTTCTTATCGGGCAAACCGTTAATCCGCGAAGAATTTTTGTATTTACACTTTTACTCATATGCATATAAAGTACTATTGAAACCCTAAATGCCTAAATCCCTAATTTCTATTTTTTAATTCTCAATTGTCTGCAGTCACCAAAAGCAGAGAAGTCGTCTCTCTCTAGAACTAAAAAATGAGAAGTCAAAAAATTGAAATCTCAATGATTAATACGTGTATGTCTGTATGAGTAGTCTTGATGGTATTAAAAATTTGGTTAATACGTGTATGACCGTATGAACAGTCTTGAAGACTCTTCAATTAAAAAATACAGTTTGGTTAGATTTTAGATGGTATTAAAAAATTGGTATTGATTTGAAACTTTTCGGTATTGATTGAATGAATGTTCAAAAAAAATTTATTTGATTTAGCCGATAAGTCACATGATAACCGCCCGATAATTGTTAATTCGATACCAATCCATCTGTTGCCTTATTGGATAGCTGGTGAATTATTATATTTATAATTCGATAACTGTTAAGTTGAACAGTTAAGCATAATTATCCGTTCGATAAGCATTCATATTCTGTCAATGTGACCCGAAAAGTATGTCCGTCTAATGCGTTGACTTTATTCTCATACTTTTTCTTTTCTATATCACGTGGGACGCGCCGCACCGCTCGGGCCGGTGGATTTCTTCTTCTCTTCTCTTTACTTTATTTAAAATGGAACGAGTCAAACTCAGTCTTGACCATTTGAGCCGGAAACCTCTCTCCGCTTTTTCCTCACCCCCAGTTTCTGCCACCTGTCAAGATAAAATGACGCACCATCTTACGCTGCTTTATTTTCACCATAATAACCCCCTTTTCTCTTTCTCATCTCACTTTTGACCACACCCAAATTTAACCCACACGAATCAAATAATTTTATGTGTTTGCCTAAAAATATTATATACTCTAGAAGAGTTCTTGAAGAAAAAGAATTCAACTTTTTGCAAAAATAAATTCTCAATCACAAAACCATGAAAGATTTTTTTAATTATAATTTCCTTAAAAACTAAAGCTATTCAAATGATTTATTCAATTTTTTGAAAAAACTACAACTTTTGTTTTTTATTGCTGAAAATAGTGTTTCTGAAAAATCTTCTTCAAAATTTCATGTAGATGAAAAAATGGTTTCTACTTGTTACAAAGGATTAACTCATTTATATCTTTGATAAATTTAGGTATTAACTTGTAAATATTTTAAATAAGCAAATTAGTATAAATTTTCATATAACTTATAGTAACTTTTATGGTAGACGTATTTGGAGTTGCTTGAAAAAAGTTGCACAGTTAAGTGAAAAATTGTTTTGAGTGTCGAAACAGTAACAGTGACATTTTTTTGGGAGGGTAAAGTATTTCTTTTATTTTATTTTTATTTTTGTGTACTTAATAAACGTAGTTTTCTTGGTCTACGTAACTTTCGCAGAAGTCACCACCTCAAGTCTTTTTATAGCTGCGTCCATTGCATCTGCTAAAAATTTCTTAGACTCTTCATTATCATCTTTCTATCTCCACATTTTCCTACTTTTTTCATCCCTCTAGTTTGCTTCTTCTTTGGCTTTTGATCTTCTACTGCTCTGTATTAATTCTCCAGCTTATTTATTCCTTGAAATATATTGATTTTATGGACAAAGGATGGGGTCTTACCCTTGAAAATTCTTCTGATAAAGTTGGGTTCTTCAATAACAAGCCTTTTTTTGGTTTTAACTTAAGCCCAAGATTGAACAATATCAAGGGTGGTGAAATGTTTTCTGGAGCCGAGTTTCCGGCTGACGAGAAACGGGGAATGGTTAATGAAGTTGACTTCTTCTCTGAGAAGAAGTCTATTCATGATGATGTCGTTGTAAAGAAGGGGAATTCTCAGGGTAATAATACTATGAGGACTGGTTTGTTTGTAAATGTAAGTAATACCTTTTTTTGATTTGGTTTCATCTTACTCATTTTGGGTCGGACTTTATATTTTTATTTATATATATATATATATATATACGTATATATATATATATATATACACACACTTGTGTACGAAAGACAAGTATAGATTGATTCATAAATAAATTTTAGAAGCCACCTTCTAAGCTCATAATCTGCTATCTTTAAATTTTGGATCTATCCTTTATTGAATATTTTCAAGTGATCATAATAATTGTTTGTTATTTAATTTTATGTAGACTGGTTTGCAACTTGTGACTGCAAATACTGGAATTAGTGATCAATCAACAGTAGATGATGGGATTTCATCAGAAGTTGAAGAAAAAAGAACTAAAAATGAGGTAATTTGACGATAACTTATTAGTTTAACGCAAAAGGAAAAAAGGAAAAAAAACTTAAGTTGTCAACTTCAAATTTCCATTAATGAAACTTTGATACTGTGTGTTTTATGTCACATACATGTAATTTTGATTTGGCAATTGAATTATATCTTCTATTGTCTTAATTTACATATAGCAGTTGGCACAGTTGCAAGTTGAGCTGGAAAGGATGAATACTGAAAATCAACGTCTAAAAGGGATGCTTACTCAAGTTACCAACAGTTATTCTGCACTTCAGATGCATCTTGTTACTCTCATGCAACAGCAACAACAGCAGCAGCTGATTTCAAGAACTGAAAGTACACATAACCATGTGGTACTTTCCAATATCTTCCTTTAGTAAAACAGTAAATTCTAAAGTTTAAATTTTATCGACGTTAATAGATACTTCCACAATCAGATAATCATTATACAAATACTAGCTTGATAAAAAAAATGTACTTACTAACACGATATAACAAATACATTTGATAGTAAAAAATAAAAAAAAATTCAATTTTAAATAGTTGTATGTAGATTTTGGGTAATTATTTCTAATGAAAAATGTGAACATATTTGATTTCTTTAGGTTGTTGAAGTGAAGTCTGAAGAGAAGAATCAAGAAAAAGATGGGAACATAGTTCCAAGACAATTCATGGAGCTAGGCCCAAGTAGTACCAAAGCTGATCCAATGGACGAGCCAACTCAATCCCATTCAACATCAGAAGAGAGAACACTTTCTGGATCACCTCGTAACAATATGGAATTGTCAAGGGATAAGGCAATTGGCAGGGAAGAAAGCCCAGAATCTGAGAGTTGGGTTCCCAACAAGGTTCCCAAATTGATGAATTCCTCAAAACCTGTTGAGCAAACAACAGAAGCAACCATGAGGAAAGCTCGTGTCTCTGTCCGTGCCCGATCAGAAGCTCCCATGGTACTTCACTTGTTATTAATTAAGCATAGCTTTTACGTACTGTTATATAGTGCTAACATGTTAATTATTTCTGCATCAAACTAAGTCATATGTCTGAATTTTTTTAGATTAGTGATGGTTGCCAGTGGAGAAAATATGGACAGAAGATGGCAAAAGGTAATCCATGTCCACGAGCTTATTATCGCTGCACCATGGCTGTTGGTTGTCCAGTGCGAAAGCAGGTATTCATCTTTGTTTAATATACGAGTTTAAGTAATATATATATATATATATATATATATATATATATATATATATATATATACCGTCTGTATTATGAACTTTTTAAGTCTAACGTGGAGCATTGACATAAATGTTCAGGTGCAAAGGTGTGCTGAGGACAGAACAATCTTAATAACAACATATGAAGGTTCACATAACCACCCACTACCACCAGCAGCCATGGCAATGGCATCCACCACTTCAGCAGCAGCAAACATGTTGCTCTCTGGCTCAATGCCAAGTGCTGATGGTTTAATGAATACAAATTTCCTAGCAAGGACCATTCTTCCATGTTCATCAAATATGGCAACTATTTCAGCGTCAGCTCCATTTCCTACTGTAACATTGGACCTTACTCAAAATCCAAATGCAATGTCTAATTATCATCAAAGAAACACAGCTACACAATTCCAAGTTCCTTTACCAGCTGGCCTTAATCATCCGAATTTTGTTGGTTCAATGTCAACTCCACAAATACCTCAGGTTTTGGGCCAGGCTTTGTATAACCAATCAAGATTTTCAGGTTTACAAGTTTCTCAAGACAATATTCAACCCCCCTCATTTTCTGATACACTCACCGCCGCCACTGCCGCCATTACTGCTGACCCCAACTTTACCGCCGCCCTTGCCGCCGCCATCTCCTCCATCATCGGTGGCTCTCATCCGAACAATGGCAACAACTCCACGTCCGGTCCCACAAGCAATAGCAACAAGACTAGCAGTTTCTTAGGAAACCAATAAAGGAAATAATATCAGCATATTATTTTCTTTTGTAAACTTGCTGTCAATTACCAATAGTCTTCTTTATCCATTTTTTTGTCTTTTTTTTTTTTTTTTGTATTATCCCTTTCTTAGGACGTTAGGGGCTGAAACTTGGAAAGAATTTACATGTTCATAACTTTTTGCTTGTATTATTATCTGGGGGAAAAAGGGAGACTTTAAGTTATTTTCATTCTTTCATTCTGATTTTGGACTTTGGGTATACATACAAAAGCAAAGGCAATGTACGTAGTTGCTTAATCCTATCATCTTCTGTTTCTCGTACTTGGATTAAATTTATTCATTGTCTCTATGTGAATGCTGTTGTTTTTTTCTTTTTCTTTTTCTTATGCTCTTTCGTAAGTTGAAAAAGAAAAGAAAAGAAAAATAAGATTTAAAATGGTTGGCAAGATCCAAGAGGAAGAAAAGAATAATCAAACGTCAGAAAGTTATACTCTGAAAGTTGCAGTGATTGGGAAGTAGTCAATAAAATCGGGCTATAATTGTTTGACACGTAAAGCATGTTCCATTTGGATAGGCTTGAAAAGTTTGAAATCATGAACTCTATGGAAACTTCAAGGCAACCTCCTTTTGATTCTCTGGTCAGACATCATGTTATTGAATCTCCACTACCTAAGAAATAATAACGATAATACTCTCACGTTAATTACAAACTTATGTAACATAAATGAAGTTGGAATCTGAGGGATAAAGTTAAAAAAACAATTAATATTTTGCCCGCTCACGGTTTATAATTTTTTTCATGATTAGATTAACTTGACCGAGGAGGGATTCAAACATATGTGTGGTCTAAAACCAAAGTTTGATGTGAAGTCTAAATTTTAAAAGAAAGTTGTTAATAATTTTTTTTATAATCGATTTCCTCTAATAATTCATTTTCAATTAATAATATAACCAACTCATTTAATCTATCTTGAGACATTGTTAATCTCAGATAAGATTTTATCAATTATAATCTTGAAAACTTCTTTTCTTTGAAGCAACTGTTATTAAAAAACTCTACTTTTGTATGAAAAATATTAAATATTACTTTTTTATATACCTAAAAACCTATTATTTCTAAATAATGGGCAAAAGCCTTACTTGAAACAATGTTAGAGCCGACCCTTGGCTTGACCTATTACACTTCACATCATGTAAAAGTTCATAACAAACATGATATGGTAATTGCTAACCTGAAAATAGATCAACGACATGATACAGCTAGTTAAATTAAATAGGCTGATTTTTTTTACTACTAATCGCATTGTGTAACTAAATTCTAAGAAAATAGTGCCCTCCATTGAAAATTAAACCGAAAAGTTACACTATTCATAATAAATTAAAAAAATTTTACATTGTCAATATACATGCAAATAAATTATTTGTCAATTGAACATCTTACAAGTATATGGTAAATGAAGGCTATGCTAGCTAAAGCTATCCTAATATCATTTTCTTTCATTTTTCTTTGTTCGGGACTTTGTATCAAATCCTTTATGTCCTCCAAGATCTCGACGCATTCATGTCCGGAGATTTTGTGAAGTAACGAAAAGAACTTTTAAAATAACAAATGGATTTGATTCATTAGTACAAGGACGTCCTCATTTGACTTCACCTCCTTCGAGATGGTTTCAATCTCCTATCCCACTGTTTAATTAATTATTTATTTCTATAGTCATTATTGTTATTAAGAGTTCACTTTTGTCAACAGTACGACTCACAAAATGACGGTATAACAGCTAGCTTTGGGACCAATAGTGTTAACATACTTTATTAGATATTTTTTTCTTTTTAAAAAAAGAATATGCAGAAAAGGAAATGCCTCCTTCGTAGCAACATCATGAGCTGACTGTAAAATTTGTTTTTAATATAATGGTCGTTGTGGAACTGAATTTGTAAACTTTTGTAGGTCAAAATGAACAGCAGGGATGAGAATTTAATTATTTTTTCTAAGGGATAAGAGTTAAATAAAATGATGTGGTTATCACACCTCCACAAGATTAGTAAACGGAATAAATTTACATGACGAATAGTTGAATTAATATCCAAAGCATGATCCTAGATGTGAGCACCAGAATGGAGGCACTTTAAAAATAGGGTAATGGGTCAAAACTGTTCATGTACAATTCAAAATTTAGCAGTTTTGACCTCTATTATATGTTGGACCTAACAGTATCCTGCTATTGGTAAAAGGTCTCGTTTTTTCGTTGACGCCCGTCCGAGCTTTAATTTGAGAGTAATTTTAAATCATAGTTAAAGGTTAAGTGACAAATTTAATTTTTTGTTGTTGAAGAATTTGGATATGGTAAGTCCACATATTTCGCTCTTAAGCTTCATTCATAGAAGACAATTTAAATATAGAGATTTGCTATTGACAAGAATACAAATGAACCAAAATATAACATAAAATAAAGTTAAACAATTTCGAATAATATATGATCAAACTTTTCCCTTGAAAATTGTTTGTAGTCTACTACTATAACTTGAAAGTGCATGCATAATGTTATAAACAGAAGTTCGTGTATGGCTGCAATATTGAGTAAAAGTCTTATACCAAAGAAAACAAAATCAATTGAGTACGAAAAGTAGTCTCAAAGTTGGAGTATTTTATTGGGCAACTCAGATACGTTATTGACTTCCGTGCACATATATAGGACTTTAATTTCATGATGTGCCTACCAATCATGTACCTATAAAATATTCGTATTGTTTAAAACAAAGAAGAAGAAAAAAGATTGAACGTGTGACATTGTGGGTCACAACCGTACTATATCCACCGTACAGCAAAGTTTACCAACGACCTTTATCATTATTCACACATGCTCCCATGTGATCCTTTTTTCCTTTCTTTTACGATAAAAATATCTTATTTTTCGTTTATGAAAATCAGATATTTAGATATGTAAATTAACAAGGTTACTTGCACCTTGCACTAAACTCTAATGTGAAAAATAGGGGAAAGCACTAAAGCATGAAATGTTATGTTATACTCTAGCTCTCTATTTCAACATAAAGGGTTGAGCTATGCTAGAGTGTTAAATATCTTTGTCAAAAAGGATGGCTAGCTAAGGGAAGAAAACTAATGTAAAATTGGAGAAATACTGATCAATGTTATGCAAATATTATATTGTGGATGTCTATTAATTACTCTGTTATAGATAATCTTCATGAAGAAAATTATCCATTTAGTACTTAGTTGAAGTTTATCTACAAGCAGCTGATGCAGGCAGGTTGCAAGCAACTCAATGAAATGATTTGCAACAGCTTCTTATTAAACAGGCAGGTTGCAAGCAGCTCATGCAGATAGCTTACAAGCAGCTAAAGAAAAGCCTTGCAGCTGCTTCCTTTCTTCTATAAATAGAGGGGTTTTCAGTTTATTATGAATATAAGTTTGAAAGTTGAATAATATATCAATTTCTCTCTATACTTGTCTTTACTTTACAGTCTTTATTTTATAACACGTTATCAGTACGAGACTCTGCCATCTCGAGCAAATACTTTGAAAGTATCAGAGATGCGAACTTTCTTTTTCTAAATAATGTCAAATCTTTCTAAACTTGAATTTGTAGCCCTGGATATATCGGGCAAAAGCTACATATCTTGGGTGCTTGATGCGATGGGTCCGGCAGATACCATTAAGGACAAAAATCAAGCATCAAACCAAGACCGTGCCAAAACAATGATATTCCTACGGCATCACCTTGATGAAGGCTTGAAAATGGAATATCTCACTATTAAGGATCCAGTCATACTGTGAAATAATTTGAAAGATAGATATGACCACCCGAAGATGGTTGTTCTTCCACAGGCACGTTATGATTGGACTCATCTAAGGCTACATGATTTTAAATCTATCAGTGAGCATAATTCTGCTATGTTCAAAATTATTTCCCAATTGAAACTATATGGTGATAATATTAATGATTATGATATGTTGGAGAAAACTTTTACCACTTTTCATGCCTTGAATATGCTCCTGCAGCAGCAATATCGAGAGATGAGATTCAAAAAGTATTCTGAACTTATCTCACATCTTCTTGTAGCCGAGTAACATAATGGGCTATTAATAAAAAACCATGAAAGCTGACCTACTGGTTATTGTCCATTCTCTAAAGTGAATGAGATGAACTTCCACCAAGCTAAGTGTGGAAGAGGTCGTGGCTCCAGTCGTGGTCATGGTCGTGCTCGGGGAAGAAACTCTAATCATGGTAACAATAATGCACCAAAGAACCCTCCCCACCACCAGCAGTGGAAAAGGAAGGAATAAAAGAATGAAGCGGTGCAAGCAACAAATACAGAAAATGCATGCCATAGATGTGGCGAAAAAGGGCACTGGTCATGTACCTGTCGTACGCCAAAGCACTTGGTTGAGCTTTATCAAACCTCCCTGAAGAAGATAGAGAAAAATGTTGAAGCAAATTTTATTTCTGAAGATAATTTAGACTTCATGCATTTGGATGTAGCTGATTACTTTGCACTCCCAAAAGGAGAAACAAGTCATGTGATCGGTGATGAATCTATAGAAATGTAAATATTTTGATTTTTGTTGTTTGTAGTAGATAGTATAGTTATGTAATTATTGTACATAAATAAAAGTTATACTTTGATAATGATGTTCACTATTATATTTATTTTGTTTATGTCATTTTGAAGAATATGGATAATTCTCAAATTATGTTTGGATCAAAGACCAATCATGAAGATATTTGTGTAATTGATAGTGAAACAACTCATGCCATATTCAAAAATCAGAAATACTTTTCTTATTTGCATAGGGAAAAAGCAAATGTTTCTACAATTTCTGGTAATATAAGTTTGATTGAAGGCTCCAGAAGAGCTACTATATTTCTGTCTAAGGGAACAAAACCTATAATACATAATGCATTATTCTCCTCCAAGTCTCGAAGAAACTTGTTGAGTTTTATAGATATCCGCCAAAATGGGTATCATGTTGAGACGATACATGAAATGAATATGGAATATATTTGTATTACAAAGAATGTTTCGGGCCAGAAGTGCATTGTAGAAAAGTTACCAACTTTATCTTCTGGCTTATACTATTCAAAAATTAGTACAGTTGAAGCACACTCTTTCGTAAACCAAAAGTTTACTGATTCAAATATTTTTGTGCTTTGGCATGGCCGTTTCGGCCATCCTAGATCAATAATGATGAGACGAATTACTGAAAATTCGATTGGGCATCTATTAAAGAACCTGGAGATTCTTACAAATAATGAATTTTCTTGTGATGCTTGTTATCAAGGCAAAATGATTACTAGACCATACCAATGAAGGTTGGCATTGAATCCCCTGCCTTTTTAGAATGTATACATGGGGATATATGTTGACTTATTCACTCACTAAGTTGGTTGTTTAGATATTTTATGGTCCTAATAGATGCATCTTCAAGATGGTCTCATGTGTGCCTACTATCATCTCGCAACCCGGTGTTTGCAAAGCTATTAGCCCAAATAATTCGACTAAGAGCATAATTCCCAGATTATCCTATAAAGGCTATTCACCTTGATAATGCTGGAGAATTCTCATCCCAAGCGTTTGATGATTATTGTCTAAGACCAATACTTATAAAAATAAAATTGTCCACTACTGTTTGGGGCCATGCTATCTTGCATGCAGCATCACTTATCCGTCTCAGGCCGACATATTATAATAAATATTCTCCGTCATAATTAGTTTTTGGTCATGAATAAAATATTGCCCATCTACGAATTTTTGGATGTGTTGTATATGTGCCAGTAGCACCACCACATCGCAATAAGATGGGCCCACAGAGAAGGTTAGGAATATATGTTGGGTTTGAATCACCCTCTATTATTTGTTATCTTGAACCATTGATGCGAGATTTACTTACTGCTCGATTTGCAGATTGTCGGTTTGATGAAATAAATTTCCCACAATTAGGGGGAGAGAAAAAGGAAATCAAAAGAGAAATTGTGTAAAAAGTTTTATTATTATCTCATTTTGATCCACGCACACCTATATATAATCAAGAGGTCCAGAAGATCATCCATTTATAAAATATAGCAAATCAAATGCCAGACGCATTTACTGAACTAAGTCACATATCCCTGTAGAGAATGTGCCTATACGAATTGATGTCCCAGCAGGACCATCTACTAGCATGAGAACTAGTGAACCTAAAGTACGCCTGAAGAGTGGTAGGCCTTTGGGTTCTAAGGATCGAAATCCTCGAAAAAGAAAATCGATAAATGATCAAAATGATACTATAAAGGGATCTCCTCAAGATACCTAAGATCTTATTAGTTATGAGATTCCTGAAAAAATCACTAAACCTGAGACTCAAGTGAGCGAGGAACTTTTAATAAGTTCTACTGGTGATAGGATTAATATAAATCGATCTGAAATAGTGGTGGATAATATTTTTGCTTATAATTTTATACTTAACATTATGCAAGATAGTGAGGATTTTAAACCCTGATCTGTCGAAGAATGTCGACAAAGATCTGATTGGCCAAAATGGCAAGGGGCAATTCAATCAGAATTGAATGCACTTGCTAAAAGAGAGGTCTTTGGACCAGTAGTCCAAACACCTGCTGGTATAAAACCAGTTGGTCATAAATGGGTTTTTGTGCAAAGAAGGAATGACAAAAATGAAGTTAAAAGATACAAGGCTCGCCTTGTCGTACAAGGATTCTCACAACGACCTGGAGTCAATTATGAAGAAACATATTCACCCGTTATGGATGGCATAAAATTTCGATATCTCATCAGTTTAGCCTTACATGAAAGGCTTGAAATACATATGATGGATGTGGTTACAGCTTATCTGTACGGGTCACTTGATAATGAGATTTACATGAAAATCCCTGAAGGATTTAAAATGCCTAAAGCAAATTCAAAATCTAGGAAAATGTATTCAATCAGATTACAAAGATCTTTGTACGGTTTAAACCAATCTGGGTGCATGTGGTATAATCGCCTTAGTGAATATTTTTTGAAAGAGGGCTACATAAATGATGTTATTTGTCTATGTATTTTTATAAAGGAAATAACATGAGAATTTGTTATACTTGTTGTTTATGTTGATGACATAAATCTTGTTGGAACTCCAGAAGAGCTCCAAAAGGCAATTGAATATCTTAAGAAACAATTTGAGATGAAAGATCTTGGAAAGACAAAACTTTGTCTTGGACTACAAATTGAACTTTTAGCAGACGAGGTCTTTATGCATCAATCTGCCTATACATAAAGGATCTTAAAATGCTTTTACATGGACAAAGCGCACCCATTGAGTACACCAATGGTTGTTCGATCACCTGAAGTGAATAAGGACCCGTTCCAACCCCCAGAAGAGGATGAGGAACTCCTTGGTCCTGAAACACCCTATCTCAGTACAATTGGTGCACTTATATATCTTGCTAATGATACAAGGCCTGATATAGCATTTTCTGTTAATTTACTAGCAAGATATAGCTCTTCTCCTACATGGAGACATTGGAATGGGATTAAGCATATTTTGCAATATTTAAAGGGAACTCTTGACATGGGTTTGTTTTATGCTAACAAAGGTAGTGCAGATCTTGTTGGTTATGCAGATGCAGGTTATTTATCTGATCCTCATAAAGCTCGATCTCAAACCGGGTACGTATTTACATGTGGAGGTACTGTCATATCATGGCATCCCATAAAGCATTCAATTGTTGCTACTCCTTCAAATCATGCTGAGATAATATCTATTCATGAAGCAAGTAGGGAATGCGTATGGTTGAGATCAATGATTCATTTTATTCAAGAAAAATGTGGTTTGGAGTGTGATAAAAAATTCACAATTTTATACGAAGACAATGCTACATGCATAGCCTAATTAAATGGGGGATTTATAAAAGGAGATAGAACGAAGCATATTTTACCAAAAATATTCTACACACATGATATACAGAAAAATGGTTACATCGATGTGCAACACATTCGTTCAAATAAAAATATAGCAGATTTGTTCTCTAAATCTTTACCAACTTCAACTTTTGAGAAGATGGTATACAAGATTGGAATGCGGAGACTCAAATATTTGAAACAAGGTTTCATAAAGGGGAGTGAAATACGCGTTGTACATTTTTTTTCGTACTAAGCTTTTTTCCCGTAGGGTTTTTCTTGTAAGATTTTTAATGAGGCATCTAGAAATGAGTATTACTAAATATGTGTACTCTTTTTCCTTCACTAGGATTTTTTTCACTGAGTTTTTTCTAGTAAGGTTTTAACGAGGCACATTATCTTTTAATGAACATCTAAGGGGGAGTGTTATGAAAATATTATATTGTGGATGTTCATTAATTACTCTGCTATAGATAATCTTCCTGAAGAAGACTATCCATTTAATACTCTGTTGAAGTTTATCTACAAGCAGCTGATGCAGGCAGGTTGCAAGCAACTCAATGAAATGATTTGCAGCTGCTTCTTATTAAACAGGCAGGTTGCAAGCAACTCATGCAGACATCTTACAAGCAGCTAAAGAAAAGACTTGCAACTGCTTCCTGAAAAGCCTCGCAGCTACTTCCTTTCTTCTATAAATAGAGGAGTTTTCAGTTCATTATGAATATAAGTTTGAAAGTTGAATAATATATCAGTTTTTCTCTATACTTGTCTTTACTTTACGGTCTTTATTTTATAACAATCAAGGCTATGTTAAGACTAATTAATTAATGTTGCACTATTGTAATGGCTATGTTGCTACATATATAAATAAGACTGCACCATTAATTATGTATGGCACTAGGCCTAGCTGTCCTAATTACTCCCCTACATGGGCACCAGCCATTGTTGTAAAACTTGTTTTGGTGTTCTTTTAGCCTATTTGATTAACAGTTTGCATGGACTAATACAGGATCACATAAACAAATGTATAATGTTTTTAAGTTTTGTGCACCAACAATAACATTATACTTTGCACCATTAGATTAAGTTGACTTACAAATTACTTTTGTACCAAGTCTTATATGGTAATCTGAAAAAATAGACTAATAACCTGTCATAAATAGCCTAGAAAATAGAATAATAACATGTCATAAAAAGTCTCTTTCCTTTTCCACCCTAACTTATCTACGGAGTATTTTTCAGTCCTTATTATTTTATTGCGTAATATTACCCCTTAACCTATTAATTTCGTTGTAGAACTAGAACTAGATGGAGCATTTTGTTAATGTAATGTTAGAACTGATTTTTTTTTTTTAAATGAGCTTAATTTAAATATGTGCATTGTTATAAGAAAAATCAAATTATGGTGGATGTCTACTCTTCCTCCATTATCTTCCTCCATGATCTTCATCTCAAATGCTTAATGACATATTCAATGACATATTTTTTTTCACTTTTCATGCCTATATAAAAGCCTTGTAATAGATAGGAAAATACACACAATTGAAGAAGAAAATCTGCTCCTTTTCTCTATCTCTATTTCTTGTTCATGTTTTATTGCTTTTATTTCATAACAAGTTATTAGCACGAATTAGCTTCTACTCAAGTCCGATCTGGCACACACTAGCTACCACCACTCTGCTTTCTGGTATGTTTCTTTTAAAGTTATCATAGCATTGTTATTACGCCTCGATAATTTTCTTTTTCCTAAGGTTGATTGCTAATCTGCACATATACCAGTTAATTTAGATGTTATCATTCTTTAAATATTTTCAACCAATCAATTCTATGATTATGTAAGCTCCATTACATGGACTTAATTATTCTGGTAACCACTGACGAGCGCAAAATACACACTTAAATTGTGCTCGCTAGTTAAAAATAGTATAATATACTATCGTATCCACAGGGATTGGAGTTAAACAATATTATCATAGTTTGTAGCTAGATCGCTGCCCAAGATGATCAACAATTTAGATTTATGTGGTTAATACTAATATTAATTAAGAATCTAGAGCTAATCGACTAATGACAATCGAAGTAAGGCCTAAGCAAAGAAAGATATCAATAGGAGAAAATAGAGCTTTGATAGGATATGTGCAAGATAATTGTCTGGGATTTAACTCTAGATAATTCACTTCTAATATTCAAGTGAGTCTCTCGAATTCACTTAATTATTAGTACAATTGTTTAGTAGAAACTCCTCTCTCGATTGAGTCTGAGCCTCACAATATGAACCAATTTAAGCTCTGTGAAGATATGCAAGAATGTGTAATGGATTGGTCTTTAGGAGAGCCTCTCTCGATTATCCTCCTAACTAGGTTTAATCAATAATTCAACTAGCCTCTTTCGATTACTTAGAAGAATCTTGTAACGACCCGGCCGGTCATTTCGAGAGTTGTAGCCCTTTTTCCCCATTTACTGCTCCATTTGTGCTTTATAGCTGTTATATGACTTATCGGGTTAGTTGGTTTGGGTCTGGAGAGCTTTCGGATTGAATTGAGACACTTAGTCTCATGATGGAAAGCTTAAGTTGAAAAAGTTGATCGGATGTTGACTTATGTGTAAACGACCCCGGATTTGAATTTTGATGGTTCTGTTAGCTCTGTTGAAGGATTTTGGACTTAGGATCGTGTTCGGATTGTGATTTGGAGGTCTGTAGTTGAATTAGGCTTGAAATGATGAAAGTTAAATTTTTGGGAAGTATGACCGAGAGTGGACTTTTTGATATCGGGATCAGATTCCGATTTCGGAAGTTGAAATAGGTCTGTGGTGTCATTTGTGGCTTGTGTGCAAAAATATGAGGTCAATCGGATGTAATTTTATAGGTTAGGCGTCAGTTGTAGAAATTTAGAAATTCAAAGTTCATTAGGCTTGAATCTATGTGCGATTTGTGTTTTTGATATTGTTTGAGGGTATTTGATGGTTCGACTAAGTTTGCATGATGTTTTAAGACTTGTTGGTATGCTTGGTTAAGGTCCCGGGGGCCTCGGGTTGATCTCGGGGGGTTAACGGATCAAGATTTGAAGTTGAAGAGCTGCTGAAGTTTGAGGGCTGCTAGTATAATCGCACCTTCGGAGTGGGAACCGCAAGTGCGAGCCCGCAAAAGCGGAAAGGAAGCCGCAGAAGTGTGAGGTCCTTTCAGCACCTGCGAGGCCGCAAATACGGCAAAGAGGGCGCATAAGCGGAGTATGAAGGAGTTGAGGGTTGTAGGTTGTTTCTGCAAAAGCGGATCATAGGCCGCAGAAGCGCCTCCGCAGGTGCGAGACCTGGAGCGCAGGTGCGAGCCCAGGTGAGTTAAGTGACTTCCGCAGGTGCGGGGTTTTCAACGCAAAAGCGGGACCGCAGATGCGGATTTTGGGATCACAGGTGCGGTTTGACTGGACAGAACATATAAATATAAGGGCTCGTGATTTTCTTCATTTTCTAATGTTTTGAGCTCGGATTGTGGAGGCTTTTGACAGGATTTTCAAGGGTATTCTTGAGGTAAGTTCTTTGTGTTCATCTTTCTTCAATAATTATGTTTCTCCACTGATTTTCCACCTAACTGGTATGTTTTTGAGGTGTAATTTGGGGGTTTGATGCTAGGGATTTGGAGAGTTGATTTTGGGGATTTGAATGACCAATTGGTATCAGATTTTGATAAATTTGGTATGACTAGACTCACGGTTGGATGGGCTTTCGGTTGGAGGCAGTTTTGAACTAATTTCGGCTTTTGAGTTATAACTTAGTAATTTCTTGTAGAATTGATATCTTTAGCCCGTATTGATTGTATTGTACTGTTTGTGGCTAGATTCAGGTCATTTGGAGACCGATTTGTGAGGCAAAGGCATATTGGAGTAGGGATTTACTTGGATTGAGGTAAGTAACACTTCTAAAGTTAGTTCTGAGGGTTCGAAACTCCGAATTTTTGAGTTATGTGATTGGTATTGAGGTGACGCACATGCTAAGTGGCAGGCGTGCGAGCGTGCACCTTGAGAATTATGACCTGGTCGATTCCATGGCACCGTCTAGTAGCTCTATATTGTTGATATCCATATTTTCATCATGTGATAAAGTAATTGAGCTGTCACTCATGCTAGATATCATGTTTAGGCTTTATGCCGGTACTGTTGGAACCCATAGTGGTCGTTTTTTGCTGTTGTCTTACTGATTTCATTGATATTTCATACTCATTCATTTCATATCATATCTCAGTCTCTGTTGTTATTTATTGATACATCATATCATTGTTTTCGGGCTAGTATCATGACATTGTGAGCCCGTGAGAGAGAGACTGGAGAGATTGATGACTGAGTGAGGTCGAGGGCCTGATTATGAGTGACATTTATGGGATCGGGCTGCACGCCGCAACAGTTATACTAATTATGATAGCGCTTGGGATGAAAGAGCCCCTTCGGAGTCTGCACACCCCACAGTGAGCTCGGTTGATTATATTGAGGGATGGATCTTAATTGGACATGGATCTTGTCTGAAGCATACCTGGAGATGGATATTCTCCGCGGACTGGATCGACCCTACTCAGTACTGGGTGAATGATGGTCAGTGATGTATATATTCTAGGATGGATCTTCCCTGTGCCGTATGAGCTATAAACAGTATTGAGTGATTGAGCATTTGAGAGTGTGAGCACATGAGGCTGTTAGCATGGTGTGTCACATACAACTTGTGCATTGGCATGCAGAAGTAGAGGAGTTATATTCTTCATTTCATTTAGATTTGATCCATTTTACTATTTTGAAATATCTATCGAACTTGAAAGCATGTCTACGTTTCTGCACTGTCATTTTCTATATTGAACTGTGCTGGTTGAGTTCGTCACTACTTTTAGTCCAAAATTTGGTTTTGTTACTTATTGAGTTGGTTGTAACGCTATACACTATACCTCGTGTGCAGATCCAGGTGCTTCCGGTTACAACGACTGTTGAGTGAGGATTCGAGATCTCAAAGACTATCGAGGTAGCTGCATGGCATTCGCATGCCTTAAATCTCCTTCATTATCTTTATTTGTATTTCAGTTCTTATTCCTCAGACATTGTAGTAGGTTGTATCCTAGTATAGATGCTCATGTACTCGGTGACACCCCGATTTTGGGAGAGTTTTGTATTGCGTTGTGGTTTTATTTCAGTTTTTAAAGGGTTTTCTTAAATATTAACTGCTTCCATTTAATTTTCAAAGCTTTTATTTGGTTGAACTGGTTGAGTAGTTGGCTTGCCTAGTTCCACAATATGGGCCATCACGACGATTGGTTTATGGTCGTGACAAGTTGGTATCAGAGCTTAGGTTACATAGGTCTCACGAGTCATGAACAGGTTTAGTAGAGTCTTGCGGATCGGTACGAAGACGTCTGCACTTATCTTCGAGAGGTTGTCGAACCCCTAGGAAATTTCACATTCTTGTATTCTTGTCGTGCCGATTTGTTGATTCTGGTAACTAAACTTTTGTTATTCTATTCTCTCATAGATGGTGAGGACACGTACTACTAGGCAGGATGGACAACCACTAGTACCACCAACTAGGGCCGCGAGAGGCCGAGGTCGCAGTAGAGGCCGCGGTAGGGGTAGAGGTGCAGCTCGTACAGCAGCTAAGGCAGCACCTGCAGACCCACTAGTCGCTCTAGCTCAAACGCAGGTACCCGATACAGTTGAGCCAGTGGGGCCAGCTCAGGCACCAACTGTGCCCATTGTGATTCTAGGCCTTCAGGAGGCTTTGGCCCAGATATTGACAGTTTGTACTGCCTTGCTCAGGTGGTTTCAGCTCAGGCCATACCTGCCCCTTCTCAGGACAGGGGAGGTACTCATACCCCTATTGTCCATACTCTAGAGCAGGTAGTGCGGGGACTTCATATACCAGGGGCACTACCAGCCCAACCGATTGCAGTTGCTTAGGCCCCGGTAGTCCCCGTTATGGCTGATGATGAGCAGAGGAGACTTGAGAGATTTGGTAGGCTTCGACCTCTATCATTTAACGGTGCTGAGTCAGAGGAGGCTGAGAGCTTTCTGGATAAGTGCGAGCGGATGCTTTAGATAACGGGTATTCTGGAGACCAGTGGGGTCTCGTTCACTACTTTTCAATTTTTTGGGGCTGCCTTCAGTTAATGGGAGGCTTATGAGAGGTGCAGGCCGGTCGGTAAAGCCCCACTTACATGGCAGAGTTCTCCGTTCTCTTCTTGGAGAAGTTCGTGTCGCAGTCTTGTAGAGAGGAGCTGCGTAGACAGTTTGAGCAGCTTCGTCACGATGACATGTCTGTGACGCAGTACGAGATGAGGTTTTTTGAGTTGGCTCGTCACGCAGTTTGGTTGGTTCCCACTGATAGGGAGAGGATCAGGAGGTTCATTGATGGCCTCACATATTAGCTGTTGTTGCTTATGACTAGGGAGAAGGTGTCTGGTGCTACCTTTAACAAGGTTGTCGATAATTCTCGGCAGATAGAGAAGGTGTCTGGTGCTACCTTTAACAAGGTTGACGATCAGCAGGTTCGAAAGTTGAGGTCAAAGGATATAGCTTCAGTAAAGGTGTAGTGGAGAGGTCAGCCCGTGGAGGAGGCTACTTAGGAGACCGAGCGGGAGATGCGAAGCAAATATCCACGCCTATTTGAGACTCTAGGTATGTTTCTAATCTCGTTCGAGGATGAACATTTATTTAAGAGGGGGGATGTAACGATCCGGCGGTCGTTTCGAGAGGTGTAGCCCCGTTCCCCATTTACTGCCCCATTTATGCTTTATAGCTGTTATATGGCTTATCGGGTTAGTTGGTTTGGGTTCGAAAAGATTTCGGAATGAATTGAGACATTTAGTCTCATGATGGAAAGCTTAAGTTGAAAAAGTCGATTGGATGTTGACTTATGTGTAAATGACCCTGGATTTGAATTTTGATGGTTCCTTAGCTCCGTTGGGGGATTTTTGACTTAGGAGTGTGTCCGGATTGTGATTTGGAGGTCTGTAGTTGAATTAGGCTTGAAATGGAGAAAGTTGAATTTTTGGGAAGTTTAACCGAGAGTGGACTTTTTTAATATCGGGGTCGGATTCCGATTCCAGAAGTTGGAGTAGGTCCGTGGTTTCATTTATGACTTGTGTGCAAAAATTAGGGTCATTCGGACTTGATTTGATAGATTAGGCGTCGGTTGTAGAAATTTAGAAATTCAAAGTTCATTAGGCTTAAATCTATGTGCGATTTATGTTTTTGATGTTGTTTGAAGGGATTTGATGGTTCGACTAAGTTTGCATGATATTTTAAGAGTTGTCTGTATGTTTGGTTAAGGTCCCAGGGGCCTCGGGTTGATTTCGGGGGGTTAACGGATCAAGGTTTAAAGTTGAAGAGCTGCTGAAGTTTGAGGACTGCTGGTGTAATTGTGGGCACCGCAAGTGCGAGCCCGCAGAAGCGGGAAGGGAGCCGCAGAAGCGGACCAGGAAGGAATTGGTAGAGGTCGCAGGTGCGAGGTCCTTTTCGCAACTGCGAGGCCGCAGATGCGGCGAAGAGAGCGCAGAAGCAGAGTGTGAAGGAGTTAAGAGGTGTAGACCGCTTCCGCATAAGTGGATCATGGGCCGCAGAAGCGCCTCCGTAGGTGCGAGCACAGGTGAGTTAAGTGACTTCCGCATGTGCTGAGTTTTAGCCGCAAAAGCGGGACCACAGTTGAGCAAATAGGGCCAGCTTAGGCACCAGCTGTGCCCATTGTGATTCCAGGCCTTCACGAGGCTTTGGCCTAGATATTGACAGTTTGCACTGGCCTTGCTCAGGTGGTTTCTGCTCAGGTCGCACATGCCACTTCTCAGGCCGGGGGAGGTACTCATACCCCTGTTACCCGTACTCCAGAGCAGGTAGTGCAGGAAAATCAGATACCGGGGGTACTACCATCTCAGCCAGTTGCATCTACTCAGGCCTCGGTAGTCCCCGCTATGGCTGATGATGAGTAAAGGAGACTTGAGAAATTTGGGAGGCTTCAACCTCCATCATTTAGCGTTGCTGAACTGGTTGAGTAGTTGGCTTGCTTAGTTCCATGATAGGTGCCATCACGACGATTGGTTTTGGGCTGTGACAAATCTATGAACTCAACCAACAGTATAATGCAAAGATATCACAAGTTATGCTTCTTTCGATTAAAAGAACAAGTGAATATATATGCAATAATTAAATATTTCAAAAACGATTCAAATAAATAAAAATAGAGTTATAATCCACAAACAATCATCAATACACTAAATCCATCCAAATCCAAAAGGATCTACTCCAAAGACATGGAGAAGTTCTTCACAAATGTAATTAAAGTATAGAAAAACATAGATTCAATCCAAACCCGGATCTTGAGTGAGGAAGGAATGATGAAATCCTTTTGCTTGTGTTCTTCCAACTCCTCCTTGGCCTTCTGAGGTCGAAAATATGTCAAAAGTGACGAAAATGGTATTTTCCAGTGTATTTAAGCCATCCTCAATAATCCCCGGATGAAATTACCCTTTTTAGAGGAATTGGGAAGTCACTCTAACATTTTTGGTCTACCGCGTTGCATGCTGCGCCGCCCTATTCGTCACGCATGTAGGAAATTCCAGAAAGTGCCAAAATATGATTTATGGCCACTTTTTGCACTAGCGCCCTGCACCCCGCGAGGCATGCCGCGGGGCGGTAGTGCAAATTGTAGCCAGAAATGAGTTTTTCAAAATTTTGACATCTAGACTTGGTTTTCGACCCCCGAACGTGATCCCTGCTTAATTGCTTGGGGTTCTACTCAGACTTCAAAGCTCTAAATAGCTCGAATTATCTCCACAACATCTACATAACTCGAAATCACTCATACAAGGCATAAAACATACATTAAGAGCAAAACACTACCAATTAAATCTCAACACATGTAAAATGCAGTAAATTAGAGTGTAATAAGCGACTAAAATACGAGATTATAGTCTACCATAAACACCCCACACTTAAACCATTGCTCGTCCCCGAGCAATTAAACTACGCATCACATAGACACGACTTTTTTAAGCAACTCTCATGGGTAAATGGGATAGAAGGGTCGTCACAAGATTACTAGAATAAAACATAAGGGAATACTAAATATAGGACGACCCGACATGATATAGAAACTTATACGTGTGACATACAGGCCTATAAGGCCGACATGATCATTTGTATACTCAAAACATAGGTCTATAAGGCCATACAAGTATTCATATACATGACATTTGTCTACAAGTCTCTAAGAGTACATAAATATCATAAAGGTCGGGATAGGGCCCCGTTATACCAATCAATACATGTCCAAATCATACTGACCAAATAGGCAACTCCGGAGCAAGTAGAGTGCATAAACACCTTCCGCCGAGCTGATAGCCTACTAGTTGAACTCTTAACCTGTCTATCGGGACCTGCGGGCATGAAACGCAGCATCTCCGGGCAAAAGGGACGTCATTACAAATAAAGTACCGAGTATGTAAGGTATGAAAGTAGTATATAAAAGACATGAAAGAAACATGGAGTAAAGAACTCAACTTGTAATACTGAATAGCTCTGTGAATCAATAAAAATTTACAATGTCATGCATGTACATATAAATGTCATACCATGCATAGGTATATGCGTACATAACATCATCAAGCCTATGAGGGCATCCCATCATATCATCTCAGCCACTGTGGGCGAAATCATCAACGTATACCAACTGATCAGGTGGTGGTGCGTATATAACAACATAACCTTTCTTCATACCCCATATACATATACTATACACATATATAACGCCATCTGGTCATTGGTCAATATACATGTATAAATTAATGCAATGCATAATGAAGTAAGTGAATAAAATCTCTCGGAATGTCATGAGCTCAATATGCCTTCGGTAAATATCATGAAATAAACTTTATCAACTTATGTATTTTATGAGACCCATGAACAGACGATAGAATAATAAGACAGATGGAGAATCAAGAACATAGGCACCCCTAGTACTTCTAAGAATAGAATCATTTGCGAAAGTTGCGTGCTTGCTCGTTTCGTTGCATCATATGGAACATGCCAAAAGAAAAGAAGGGATAGCCTTAACTTATCTTAATTCCATTGAGTCATTAATACCTTCCAAGAAATTCTTCAAACAACTCAACTCAATCTATCATACCATAAAGAGATTCAAAATCAGTGTAGAGTAAAGGCTAAGTCCGCAACTTAAACTAGTAGCTCGTTTATGTAAATTTGGGCAGCATATTCCCTGTAACAAGAGCCTCCTCCAACACCATATACCAAAAATAATGACCAGATCAATACAGCAATATATAATTATTAATAACAAGACATCATATAACAACAACAAGTCACAACTACTTCACGACGAGCGACTAGATCTGATTGAAACCCGTATACCCCATATCACCACTTATAAACTTTTTAACTTAACTTAACAGTATCATTAACAAGATAATTAAGTAATTCATCAATGATTCCATCCTTATACCATATATTTATAACAACGAAATAACCCACAACTCCAACTATCCTCAATTAGCAACTTTATTCACTAGTTCATGTCTAGTTCATCCATTTAACTTAATCAACATCAAGATAACCTTAAACACATGAAAGAACACAATATAATTACCTACTATATTGGATTCAAGTCTATATCCATATTATATATATAGCTTACAACATCCCAACACACCCAGTCACTTCATATCCAAAACGACAACTATAGTAGTGTCAAATACCCCGAAAATGTTACAAAGAACGACTAATCCACCATTTCGCCATTGTGTGGTGTTTCCCTACACTATTTCTCCTCCAAAAATCCATTAAACAGTAGCAAAATAGACATCCCAAAAGCAACATGAAACAACCCATAAAACAGTCTACTACAAGTCAAATAACTCGAATTCACGGCTTCCGATCACCGTCCCGTGAGTTCTAACTATTAGAAAATGAATTTATCGACCTTTATTGATATTTAAAAGCTTAAATATAGAAAGTAGGCATTTTCTTAACTATTAAATACATTCCAAAACTCAAACTACAAAGAAAAAGAGAGGCGATATAGCGATACTTACGTCGTAGGGATCGTTTTAATCTTATCGCTTCTTGATTTCGTACCCGGGATAATAATCTTGTTTGAAGCCCTTGTAGAGAGATTAAAGGTAAGGTTAGGGGTGTTATTTGGTCATGCTCTCTGGGAAAATGGATAAAGAGACGAGATAAGGGATGTAAATATCCCGTTTGTTTTTAAAAGTCAAAAAGGCGCTACTTGGCACCCTCGCATTGGCCCTTCTTCAGACGCTTATATCTTTTTATCCGGATGACGTATGAATGAATGGTTCAAAGCGTTGGAAACTAAATTCCAAGACCTTCAATTTAGTATATAATATGTCCCAAAAATTCCCCATATAGTACACGAAATATATTTCTCAAAAAACTCCATTATAAGGCAAATCCTTAGTCGTTTTTTCCGCAACTTTAATCCGATTTTTACCAAACTTTATATTTTCTATCCCAACATCATATATAGCCATATTATGACTTTAAATGCATTTAAATTGTGATTAACAAGTCTTACATTCATTACGTGGGACGCACAGGGTGTAACAATCTTCCCCTCTTAGAAACATTTGTCCTCGAATGTTAAACTCCTAGAAATCTATAGAAATTTTGGCAGAGTCTCCTATGTAACGGTTCTACTACCAACCTATCACACAGTAAACCCAACCATACAAAGACACACAGGGCCACAATCATCAATAACATCAATGGCCTCACACGACCAATAATAATAACTAACATAAGAATCAACTATCATATACGTACCTAAAGGCTGTGATGTCTCAGTCTGATCCTCCTTCGGAAGCGGAAACAAGTGAGGATACCTAGTCTTCATTTCTTCTTCATCTTCCCAAGTCATCTCCTCCACATTATTGTTTCTCCAAAGTACTTTAACCGAAGCTACATCCTCAGTTCTCAATCTCTGAACTTGTCTATCTAGTATAGCAATGGGAGATTCCTCATATGATAGATGCTCTGTAACCTAAACATCATCAACTGGAATGACATTAGCTGGATCTCCAATACACTTACGGAGCATAGACACATGAAATACTAGATGTACAGACTCCAAGTTGGAAGGCAAGTCTAACTCATATGCTACTTGGACTACTCTACGTATAATCTTATAAGGTCCAATGTACCGAGGGCTAAGATTTCCTTTCTTACCAAATCTCATAACGCCTTTCATCGGTGATACCTTTAGGAATACCCAGTCGTCTACCTGAAACTTCAAGTCTCGTCGTCGATTATATGCATAGGACTTCTGACAACTCTGAGCTGCTAATAGCCTTTTCCTTATAAGCTTAATCTTCTCAACTGCTTGATGTACCAAATCTGGTCCTACTAACTTAGTTTCCCCAATCTCGAACGATCCCATAGGAGACCTACACTTTCATCCGTAAAAAGCTTCGTATGGAGCCATCTGAATGCTGAAATGATAACTATTATTATATGCGTACTCAATAAGTGGAAGATGATCATCCAAAATACTCCTGAAGTCCATCACACAAGCTCATAGCATATCCTCCAGTATTAGAATAATACGCTCAGCCTGACCGCCTGTCTGGGGATGAAATATTGTACTAAGACTTACCTGAGTCCCCAATCCTTTTTGGAAGGAACTCCAGAAATTAGCTGTAAATTGAGCACCTCTATCTGACATAATAGATATAGGGACACCATGAAGTCTTACCATCTACTTAATGTAAAGCCTTGCATAATCCTCTGTTGAATACGTAGTCCCGACAGGCAGAAAATGGGCTGATTTTGTAAGTCTGTCAACAATAACCCATATAGAATCGAACTAACCCATATAGAATCGAACTTATGCTGGGCACGAGGTAAGCCTATGATGAAATCTATATTAATCACTTCCCATTTCAAAGTCGGAATCTCTATAGCCTGCAATAATCCACCGGGTTTATGATGCTCAATTTTAACCTGCTAACAATTAGGGCACTGAGCAACAAACTCTGTTATATCCTTCTTCATTCCATCCCACCAGTATATTCCCCTGATATTATGATACATCTTCGTCGCTCCTAGATGAATAGAATAACGAGAATAGTGAGCTTCTCCCAAAACCTACTGGTGCAACCCTACCACATTAGGAACACATAATCGACCTCGATATCTGAGGACTCCATCTCCTGTAATCTCAAATGGCGTCTTCTCCTTTTGAGAGGTTGTATATCTATAGTGATCTACCACAGGATCCTCATACTGGCATTCATTCACTTCAGTTACTAAAGAGGATATTGTCGTGTCCTGAATAATAACTCCGAGATTACCTGAATCTAGTAATCGAACTCCAAGGTTGGCTAGCTGATGAATATCACAGGCTATATCACTCTTATCTGGCTTTAAATATGATAGGATACCCATTGATGTACGGCTGAGGGCGTCAGTTACTACATTCATCTTTCCTGGATGGTATAAAATATCAACATCATAGTATTTTAGTAGATCCAACCATTGCCTCTGACGTAAATTCAATTCCTTTTGCTTGAAGACATATTGAAGGCTCTTATGATCCATATAGATATCAACATGAATGTCATACAAATAGTGTCTCCACATATTTAGTGCATGAATCACCGCTGCTAACTCTAAATTGTGGGTCGGGTAATTCTTCTCGTGCTTTCTTAGTTGTCTAGAAGCATAAAAAATTACTTTTCCTAGTCGTTCTGCCACTAGTTGCATGAATACATGGCTTATCTCATTGCCCACGAATACTGGGATTTCCAGTAATTCATATGATCTCAAATATCACCTTTTTTTTTCTTCCCATTCATTAGCCACGATAGGTGCCACTTTCTTATGGAGTACATACAATATTGTAGTGAGACTGTTGTTATATGACCATTTCTTCTTTATGTCATTATGCTTAAGTTGAAGCCTTCTTCCTTATTTCCTCAACTAGTCTTTCTTTGTAGTATTTAAGGGAGACCCTTTGACTCCTGTAAAGTTGCGAGCTTATTACATCGTATACACGAAATAATTTTTGATGTTCTTACTCGCCTATAATTATCCTTAGTTACTTACCTTTGTACCCTTGTGCTTGTAGGATTGCTTCTGAACTGAAATTTTTGGCTGAAGAAGTGATTATCTTACTGGGGAATAAAGCTTTAAGAAAATTTCTTATTTTCATATTATGTCTTTATGTAGTTTGTTCTTCTTAGTGTACTTTCCCAAAGCATCAAATATGCTAATTTCTACATTCCTCATGTAATTTTTAATGTTTCTTTTATTTATAGTCTTTCATATTTCTTATAATTTACTTTTTGTTTATTTATGAAGAATATGGAAATTCCCCAATCTTCAATTAGATCCAAGATCAATAAAGATGATATATGTCTTTTGGATAGTGCTACAACACATACTATTTTAAGAGATACGAGATATTTCTCTTATTTGGTGATGAAAGAAGCTAATGTTAATACAATATCTGGCAGTACAAAATTAATTGAAGGCTCAGAAAGAGCAAATTTATTACTACCCAGAGGAACACATTTGGCTATTAATGAAGTATTATATTGTAGTAAGTCTCAAAGAAACTTACTAAGTTTCAAAAATATTCGCCAAAATGGATATCACATTGAGACTACAAATAATGAAAAGATTGAATATCTTTATATTACTACAAGAAAGTCGGGTAAGAAATATGTGCTTGAAATGTTACCCGCTCTTTCCTCCGACTTATATTATGCAAGTATTAGAAGGATTGAAACACATGCCCAAGTAAATGAGAAGTTTTCTAATCAAGATAATTTTATTATTTGGCATGACCTTGGTTCTACTATGATGCGTAAAATAATTGAGAATTCACATGGACATTCAATGAAGAACCAAAAGATTCTTCAATTTAAGGAATTCTCTTGTGCTGCATGGTCTCAAGGCAAATTAATTATTAGACCATCAACTATTAAAGTTAGGATGGAATCCCTTACATTTCTATAACGTATACATGGTGATATATTTGGGCCCATTCACCCTCAGTGTGGACCATTCAGATATTATATGGTTTTGGTAGATGCATCTACAAGATGGTCATATGTGTGCTTATTATCAACTTGCAATATGGTATTTGCGAGATTGTTGACTCAAATAATAAAACTAAGAGCACAATTTTCAGATTATACAATTAAGACAATTCGTCTTGATAATGCTGGTGAGTTTACATCTCAGGCCTTTACTGATTATTATATATCAACTGGGATAAAATTTGAGTATCTGGTTGCTCATGTTCATACACAAAATGGTCTAGCGGAATCATTAATCAAACGCCTCCAATTAATTGCTAGACCAATGCTTATGAGAACAAAACTCTCATTTTCAGTATGGGGTCATGCTATTTTGCATGCAGCATCATTTGTGTGTATAAGGCCCACAAGTTATCATAAAGTCTCCCCATTGCAATTGGCTTTTGGTCATGAGCCAAATATTTCCCATCTTAGAATCTTTGGTTGTGCGGTATATGTTCCAATTGCTCTACCACAACGCACAAAGATTAGTCTTCAAAGAAGGTTGGGAATATATGTTGGGTATGAATCTCCTTCTACTATAAAATATCTGGAGCCTATGACTGGAGATTTATTTACGGCAAGATTTTCTGATTGTCATTTTGATGAATCAGTATACCCTACATTAGGAGGAGAAAATAAGCAGCTACAAAAGGAGATAGATTGGAATGTATTATCACTATCTCACTTAGATCCTCGAACAAATCAATGTGAACAAGAGGTTCAAAAGATAATTCATTTGTAAAATATTGCAAATCAACTACCAGATGCATTCACTGACCTACCAAGGGTGATTAAGTCACATATTCCAGCTGCTAATGCTCCAATTCGAGTTGATATCCCGGTAGGACAATCAATTAAAGCAAATGAGTTTAAACCACGCTTGAAACGTGGTAGACCAATCAGTTCTAAGGATAAAGATCCTCGAAAAAGAAAAAGTGCAAATGATCGAAGTGATCATAATATGGAGGTAGTGGCCCAAGAAGAGCACATAGACATACCAAATGATAAGACCTCAAGGGAGGTTCAGGTACTTGAAACTGATGAGAATGGAGAGATCTCAATAAGTTATGTCTCAACGGAAAAAAGATGAAATCGTAATAATAATGTTATTGATAACGTTTTTGCTTATAATGTCGATGCTGAAATAATGCAACAAGATGAGGATCTTGAACCTAAATCTGTCGATGAATGTAGACAAAGAAATGATTGGCCAAGATGGAAAGACGCTATCCAGGCAGAATTAACTTCACTTGCGAAACGTGAAGTTTTTGGATCGGTAGTCCAAACACCTAATGGTGTTAAGCCTGTTGGCTATAAATGGGTCTTTGTACGTAAAAGGAATGAGAAAAATGAAATACAAATATATAAGGCACGCCTTGTTGCACAAGGATTTTCACAAAGGCATGGTATCGATTATGAAGAGACGTATTCTCCTGTTATGGATGTTATAACGTTCCGTTATCTCATTAGTTTTGTTGTCCATGAAAATCTTGACACGCATTTAATGGATGTGGTTACAGCCTAACTTTATGGCTCACTTGATAATGAGATATACATGAAAATTCCCGAGGGATTTAAAATGCCCAACGCACATAATTCAAAGTCCCGGAAAATGTCTTCAATCAAATTGCAAAGATCTTTGTATGGTCTAAAACAATCAGAAAAAATGTGGTATAACCTCCTTGATGAGTATTTATTAAATGAAGGTTATATTAATGATGCCATTTATCCATGTATTTTTATAAAGAAAATAACATGAGAGTTTGTTGTACTTCTCGTATATGTTGATGACATAAACCTTATTGGAACTCCTACAGAACTCTAAAAGGCAATTGATTACTTAAAGAAGGAATTTGAGATGAAAGATCTCGGAAAGACAAAATTATGTCTTGGTTTACAAATTGAACATTTGGCAAATGAGACTTTTGTTCATCAATATGCCTACATAGAAAAGGTATTGAAACGGTTTTACATGGATGGAGCACATCCATTAAGTACTCCGATGATTGTTCGATCACTTGATATGAATAAGGACCTGTTCCGACCTCAAGAAAGGAATGAAGAGATTCTTGGTCCTCAAGTACCATATCTTAGTGCAATTGGTGCACTAATGTATCTTGCTAACACTACAAAGCTTGACATAACTTTTTCAGTTAATGTCTTAGCAAGATATAACTCTTCTCCTACAAGGAGAGATTGGAATGGAATCAAACACATATTGCGGTATCTAAAAGAAACTATCGATATGGGATTATTTTATGGTAATGATTACAGTCCCGATCTTGTTGGTTATGTCGATGCTGGGTATTTATCTGACCCACACAAGGCTCGATCTCAAACATGCTATGTGTTTACATGTGGAGGCACTGCCATATCTTGGCGATCGACTAAGCAATCAATCGTGGCTACTTCATCTAATCATACTGGGATAATTGCTATTCATGAAGTATGTCGAGAATGTGTATGGTTGAGGTCTATGATAACATCTTATTTAGAGACAAATGTGGTTTGAAGTCTGACAAACTACCTATAATTTTGTATGAAGACAATGCAATATGCATAGCCCAATTGAAGGGAGGATTCATAAAAGGACATTTCACCAAAGTTATTGTCACGACACAATTTTCCCTCCGTTGGGTATCGTGATGGAACCTAGTCTTAGGGACTAGGTAAGCCTAACAATAATTAAAACAACAATATCATTTAAATAGAATCTCTTAAAATTTCCAAAACTGGTAGTACAAGTCATAAGCTCTGCAAAGTATTTGCTAGAAAACTTCTAAATACAACTGTCCAGAAATAAGGATAAATAGTGCAAAACAAAAATTGGAAGGTGACTCCGAAACCTGCGAACGGAGCAACAAGTTTACCTTGAGTCTCCACAGCAATAGTCCACACAGCTAGCTAACGAACAAGTACCTGGATCTGCATAAAAATGTTCAGAAGAGTAGCACGAGCACACCACAGCGGTGCCCAGTAAGTAGCAAGACTAACCTCGGTGGAATAGTGACGAGAAACAGTCAAGACACCCACTGGTCTAATAAACCGAACAGATATAAGTACATGAATAACAAAAGTATTATGTCTACATATAGACTATGCAATATTTCTTACAATACAGTAATGGCATTAAAGCAAGAAACAACAAGTATTAGCGGAATATCATGAAACTGATGCAGACAAAGTGAATGGAATACAACCTAAATCCGGAATCACGAATACAACAAGGACAAGTAATAACTCAGTAATTACAACCGTTTTTACCTCAGGTTTTAGTCAACGACTCCACGAGGTACCGAACCTCGGACAATTCACAACTCACAGGTCTCAATAACTGAACCCTAACACTGGGCATCATGTGCCCTCATAATACCTCATAACCACACCGACGACTCACGTGCCAATAGAGCCATTCTCACATAGAAGACAAGTAAACAAGGGTGAGCATCTATGCTCAACAATATCAAGAACACCTCTTATCCGATAAGAGTGCTTAACTACGTGTATGCTTGTGCAAGTGTCCTAACATAGTCCATACCGGCAAATAAGCATAACGAAGAAGAAGAACGGACATCACGCAGAATATTTTCTCACAACTTTCACAAGATAAAGCTCACACAGGTACGCATACCACTACACAAATATCAACAAAAAGAATGACCCCAGGCCATAAATCATCACAAATCAATCCCTCACGCAACCCATCTTGTCTCGCCACACGTGCATAATGTTCCCACTTTGTCTCGCCATATGCGCAACCCACCACACACACACACACACACACACATATATATATATATATATATATATATATATATATATATATATATATATATATATATATATATATATATATATATCCCACCTTGTCACGCCGCATGTGCAAATATCAATAGTAACAATAGCACGGCAAAAACCTCGTGCAACCCCATAACAACAAATACAATAACAACAATGGCAATAATACAATGTACGACAAGTAAATAAACTCAAGAACTTTTAAATCACAGGAAAAATGTGGGACCAAATCACAAGGAATAACCACAGTAAAGAATGCTAGGCGTAAAGAGAACAACTCAACAAAGGGAAACTAATGTGTATCAACGATCCCACAATATACATTTCAAAAATCGGGAAAAACTAACACGAGTCAAATAATTCCAAATAAAACAAGTCGAGTAAGATATAGAATATCTAAAACTTCTTTTAAGGTTGAGAAATTACTAAGAATTTTCAACAATTTAATTAAGGATAAGCAACGAAAAGATAATCATAACCTCAATTAAGACTGAACATTTTATAGAATGAAATAATATAAATTCCAAATAAAGATAAGCAGTTATGAAAAGATAGTGTGGCTATAAAAGAGATAACAGTTTCAATTAAGGCACATACGAATCAAGTAACGATAATAGTGGATCATGAAGTAATTTATTCTAATTAAGCAGGTAGATGTGAATCTAGTAAATAAAATATATAATCATAACAAGAATAACTGCATACTCAATGAATACAAGGACCTAAGAACCCTAAAAGGCCAACTTTCCACAAATACGTCCGTGCACACACTCGTCACCTCATGCACACGGGCTACAATCAACATAGAAGATTCAAATCCTACGGGGGGAATCCCTCCCACAAGGTTAGGCAAGATACTTACCTCGAATCAAGCTCAAACAGTCCGTAAGAATGCCCTTTCCTCAATTATCCGACTCTGAATGGTCCAAATCTAACCAAACACAATTGCATATCATGAATACAATAATAATAGACTCATCTAATTAATGAAATCAATATTTTAACAAAAATTCCGAAATTTGCCTTAAAAAGTCGACCCGGGACCACGTATCGGAATCGGGTAAAAATCACAAAATATGAACGCCCATTCACTCACGAGTCCAACCATATAAGAAATACTCAAATCCGACCACCAATCCCCTTTCAAAACTCGAAATCTTTATTGAAGAAGTTCTTCCAATTTTTCCCAATTTCAACCCCAAAAATCCACAAGATTCCTCTGAAAATCCCTCAAAGAATCGCCTCCTCCCGAGCTCAAAATAAAAAATGGAGTGAAAATGAAATAACCCTCGATTCCAACCATATTCTGCCAGCGGTCCTCGCACCTGCGATCATTTCTCGCACTTGCGCCTACCGCACTTGCGGTCTGACCAGTCGTACCTGCGGAGGTCACTAACTGCCACAACCTCTGCACCTGCGAGTCTTTCTGAGCATATGCGGGCATCGCAGATGCGGAACTTCCTCGCACCTGCGACCCCATGCCAACTCTCAAATTCTCGCATCTGCGCTTCCATCTCCGCACGTGCGAGTCCGCTGATGCACATAAATTCTCCGCACCTGCGGAGCCTGCCAAGTCCAGCTCTTCCCGCACCTGCGCCTCATTCTTCGTACCTGCGACCATCGCACCTGCGCCCAAGGTCCGCAGGTGCGATTACACCAGAACTCAGACCTCCCCAAAACCATGGAAATCATCTGCAACTCGTCCGAAAAACACCCGGGGACCTCGGAACCCCGTCCAAACATACCAACAAGTTCTATACCCTAATACGGACCCGCTCGAGGTCTCAAATCACATCAAACAACGTCGAAACTATGAATCGCACCATGAATCGAACTTATAAATTTCAAATCTTTCAACTTTTAAAACCCATGTCGAAACCTATCAAATCAATCCGGAATGACGTCAAATTTTTGCAGGCAAGTCCCAAATAACATAACGGGGTTGTTCCAACTCTCGGAATCGCATTTCGACCCCGATAACAAAATGTCCACTTCCAGTCCAAATCTTCAAAAATTCGACTTTCGCCATTTCAAGCCTAAATCAGCTACAGACCTCGGATTTACAGTCCGGACACGCTCCTAAGTCCAAAATCACCCAACGGAGCTAATGGAACCGACGAAACTCCCTTCCGAAGTCATATTCAGTTCTGACTACGGTCAAAATCCTAAGACTTATGCTTCCGTTTTAGGGACTAAGTGTCCCAAATCATTCTGAATCATCCGGTAACTGAATTCAACCACACACGCAAGTTAATACACATAATATGAAGCTGCTCAGGGCCTTATGCCGCTGAACGAGACTTAAGTTCTCAAAATGATCGGCCGGGTCATTACATCCTTCCCATCTTAAACAAACGTTCATCCTCGAACGTGCTAAGAATCGCCTCAAAGTCTTCAAATCCCTGAAGGTACATATCCAACACACACCTGCGGGCGACTCCACGTTACCCCAGTCCACATAAGCCTGATGACACCATCCCAACTGTAATTCATCCTTTCCGCCAATACCGATAAGCCTTAGAGTCAAAATTCTCACGTTCCATTTGTCTTCAAAAGACCCGATTCTAAATCCATAACCGATAACAGTCTTAACCAGCTATAACAACTCATGCCTACACCCATAAGGTATGACCACACAACAAAAAAAACCACACATAGGCCCATAATAACATTTCTGATCACAATAGCTGCCCGAAATCAAAACCAGCACTAGCAATTAGACGCATATCCGTTAGCAACCCATTTCAAACCTCCACAACACTAATAATGATGCAAGAAACACGAAGACCTCATAACTATACACCCAATTTAACAAGTCACAACTAACACCATGGGGCACACACCCCGCAAGCCAAAACTCAAGAAGCACATAACGAAATTGACTAAGTATGTAAAGGGAAACACATAAGATAAATATCAAACAAGCCCGGCAGGCACAACTTTCTAACAATACCCTACTACGAATCAATTCGAAAGGAAAAATCAAAGTACATGAACAAATCATAAGGATCTCATTCTGGTATCACCCTCCACCGCGGCACGCAGCCCGGATCAAACATATCAAATCACATAGAATCGCGAGGGTCTCGCCCTCAACTCTGAATCATAAGTCGAATACACATCATACCAATGGAAATCCTCCACTAACTCAATTCTGCCAATAAAATCTCAACACTTGTTAAATTCTCACCCCGGTAGAGTATCAAATCACAAATTATAACCAATTTACTCAGGAATCACATCAAACCTACCATAATGGACAACGTGAATTCACTTTATAGTCTAGTAACTTTCAATAATAAATAGAAACAAACGATAGACACGGGCTACCGCTCATAGAGTCTCCCAACAGGGCAAACACATATACAAAATACCGAGTCATGAACACACCCATAGGTGGAACAACAAATAGGGGAACTCGCCCCGATAAGCAGAACCGAATCAAATACGAATAGTGCCCATTTGTAACAAATCAAAAGCATACCTGTATGACATCATCTGGCATAATGACCTCAAGCCTACTATATGAAACACATCAACGGGCCGAGCCTTCCCCTCTTGGGCGCCCTCTACTCGCCTGAATACTCCGTTGTGACACACCTGTCCGGAGTCTAGGACAATCTCTCACCCTGTGGCTTGTATCTCCACACTCGAAGCAACCTCTTTGCTGACATGGCTGTGGGAACTGTGCGGTATGGGTACTCTGAGACCCATGAGCACCTGAAGCACTGTGCGAAGCCTGAAGTGAAAACTGAACTGGCTGACCCACAAAACCTCTACCATGTCGTACCCTGCCTCCAAAATAAGGACCAGTAGATCTCTCCGGTCTACGAGGCCTCCTCACCTCCCTGTCCTCTCTCTCCTGATCTCGCTTGTACTCTCTCTCTCGTGGCCTCACCTATCTCCTCTCTCCTGGTCCTACATGCCATCTATTCAGCGAGGGATCCCTACCACCTGCTGAAACAAAACATCTGACTCTAACTCCCGAGCCATGCTGAACCGAATATCATGTCTGAGTCCCTCAATGAATCTACGAACATGCTCTCTAACTGTGGCGACCAAAGCAGGTGCATGCCTGGCCAAATCACTGAATCTCACGGCATACTTAGATACTGACATAGTGCCCTGGCGCAGCTACTCAAACTTCGCGTACCATGCATCCCGAAGGGACTGAGGTACAAACTCTCTCAGGCACATCTCTGAAAACTGAACCCATGTAAGTGAAGCTAACTCGGCTGGGCTACCCAACTCATTTGCCCGCCACTACTGGTAAGCCGCTCCCCTGAGCTGGAATGTAGTAAAAGCAACCCCACTCATCTCGACAATACCCATAGTACGAAGAACACGGTGACACTCCTCCAGAAAATCATGTGCACTCTCTGAAGCCAAATCACTAAATGTAGGAGGGTCATATTTCTTGAACCTTACAAGTCTAGTTGCTCTTCCTCAGATGTTGCTGCCCTAACCACGGACTGAACTGGGACCACAGGCTGTGTCGCCATGACACCTGGAACCTGACCAATATGAACTCGCTGCTCTAGGGTGTGGGCGGCGGGAGTCTTGGCTCCTCCCCCGGTCTGTGAAATAACTGGTGCAACCGGAATCAACCCCGCCTAAGCCAATGTACCAATCATGCTCAGGAACTGTGCTAAGGTCTCCTGAAGTCCGGGGGTAACAACAGGCGCCTCCGGTACCTGCTCCATAACTGGAACTACTGGCGGCTCCTCAACTGGTTCTCTAGTAGGTGCTCTAGCTGTAGCACGTACTCCTCGTGGACCTCTACCTCTGCCCCTAGCGATAGCTGCTCCGGGAGCAGCATCGTCGATAATTGCAGCTCGTGTCCTCACCATCTGTGAGAGAATGGAATGATAAAAGTTCAAACTCCGAGATCAATAAGCTCGCACGATAGGAATGAAAGAAGTGAAATTGTCCTAATAGTTCCGTAGCCCCTCGAAGATAAGTACAGACGTCTCCGTACCGATCCGTAAGACTCTACTGAACTCGCTTATGACTTGTAGCACCTATGAACCTAGAGCTCTGATACCAACTTGTCACGACCCAATTTTTCCTATGTTGGGTATCGTGATGGTACCCAGTCTTAGGGACTAGGTAAGCCTAACAATAATTAAAACAACAACATCATTTAAATAGAATCTCTTAAAATTCCCAAAACCGGTAGTACAAGTCATAAGCTCTGCAAAGTGTTTGCTAGAAAACTTCTAAATACAACTGTCCAGAAATGAGGATAAATAATGCAAAACGAAAACTGGAAGGTGACTCCGAAGCATGCGAACGCAGCAGCAGGTTTACCTTGCGTCTCCACAGCAATAGTCCACACAGCTAGCTAACAAACAAGTACCTGTATCTACACAAAAATGTGTAGAAGAGTAGTATGAGCACACCACAGTGGTGCCCAGTAAGTATTAAGACTAACCTCGGTGGAGTAGTGACGAGGAACAGTCAAGACACCCACTGGTCTAATAAACCGAACAGATATAAGTACATGAATAAAAAAAGTATGATGTCTACATAAAGACTATGCAATATGGCTCACAGTACAGTAAAGGCATTAAAATAAGAAACAACAAGTATTAGCAGAATATCATGAAAATGACACAGACAAAGTGAATGGAATACAACCTAAATCCGGAATCACGAATACAACAAGGACAAGTAATAACTCAATAATTACAACCGTTTTTACCTCAGGTTTTAGTCAACGACTCCACGAGGTACCGAACCTCGAACAATTCACAACTCACGGGTCTCAATACCTGAACCCTAACCCTGGGAATCCTGTGCCCTCATAATACATCATAACCACACTGAAGACTCACGTGCCAATAGAGCCATTCTCACATAGAAGACAAGTAAACAAGGGTGAGCATCTATGCTCATCAATATCAAGAACACCTCTTATCCGATAAGAGTGTTTAACTACGTGTATGCTTGTGCAAGTGTCTTAACATAGTCCATACCAGCAAATAAGCATAACGAAGAAAAAGAAAGGACATCACGTAGAATATTTTCTCACAGCTTTCACAAGATAAAGCTCACACAGGTACGCATACCACTACACAAATATTAACAACAAGAATGCCCCCAAGCCATAAATCATCACAAATCAATCCCTAACACGGCCCACCTTGTCTCGCCACATGCGCGACCCGCTTATATATATATATATATCCCCCACCTTGTCACGCCGCATGTGGAAATATCAATAGTAACAATAGCATGGCAGAAACCTCGTGCAACCCCATAACAACAAATACAACAACAACAATGGCAATAATACAAGGTACGACAAGTAAATCAACTCAGGAACTTTTAAATCACAGGAAAAATATGGGACCAAATCACAAAGAATAACTACAGTAAATAATGCTAGGCGTAAAGAGAACAACTCAACAAAAGGGAAACTAATGTGTATCAACGATCCCACAATATACATTTCAACAACCGGGAAACTAACACGAGTCAAATAATTCCAAATAAAATAAGTCGACTAAGATATAGGATATCTAAAACTTCTTTTAAGGTTGAGAAATTACTAAGAATTTTTAACAATTTAATTAAGGATAAGCAGCGGAAAGATAATCATAACCTCAATTAAGACTGAACATTTTATAAAATGAAATAATATAAATTTCAAATAAAGATAAGCAGTTATGAAAAGATAGCGTGGCTATAAAAGAGACAACAGTTTCAATTAAGGCACATATGAATCAAGTAATGATAATAGTGGATCATGAAGCAATTTATTCAAATTAAGCAGGTAGATGTGAATCTAGTAATTAAGATATATAATCATAACAAGAACAACTGCATACTCAATCAATACAAAGACCTAAGAACCCTAAAAGGCTAACTTTTCACAAATAAGTCTGTGCACGCACTCGTCACCTCGTGCACACGGGCTACAATCAACATAGAAGACTCAAATCCTAAGGGAAAAATCCCCCACACAAGGTTAGGCAAGATACTTACCTCGAACCAAGCTCAAGCAGTTCGCAAGAATGCCCTTTCCTCAATTATCCGACTCCGAACAGTCCAAATCTAACTAAACACAATTGCATATCATGAATACAATAATAATAGACTCATCTAATTAATGAAATCAATATTTTAACAAAAATTCCGAAATTTGCCCTAAAACGTCGACCCGGGCCCACGTCTCAGAATCGGGTAAAAATCACAAAATATGAGCACCCATTCACTCACGAGTCCAACCATATAAGAAATACTCAAATCCGACTACCAATCCCCTTTCAAAATTCTAAATCTTTATTGAAGAAGTTCTTCTAATTTTTCCCAATTTCAACTCCAAAAATCCGAAACTAAATGGAGAAAATAACTATAGATTAATGCAATAAAATCAAATTCGAGTAAGAAATCGTTACCCATAAGATTCTTCTGAAAATTCCTCAAAGAATCGCCTCCTCCCGAGCTCAAAATCAAAAATGGAGTGAAAATAAAATAACCCTCGATTCCAACCCTTTTCTGCCCAGCGGTCCTCGCACCTCCGATCATTTCTCGCACCTGCGGTCTGACTAGTCGCACCTGTAGAGGTTACTAACTCCCACAGCCTCCGCACCTGCGACTCTTTCTGCGCATATGCGGGCATCGCAGATACGGAACTTCATCGCACCTGCGACCCTAGGCCAACTCTGAAATTCTCGCATATACGCTTTCATCTCCGCACGTGCGAGTTCGCTGATGCACACAAATTCTCCGCACCTGGGGAGACTGCCAAGTTCAGCTCTTCCCGCACTTGTGCCTCATTCTCCGCACCTGCGACCATCGCACCTCAGGTGCGATTACACCAGAACTCAGACCTCCCCAAAACAATGGAAATCATCCGCAACTCGTCCGAAAAACACCCAGGGCCCTCGGGACCCCGTCCAAACATATCAATAAGTTTTATACCCTAGCACGGACCTGCTCGAGGTCTCAAACCACATCAGATAACGTCGAAACTATGAATCGCACCATGAATCGAACATATAAATTTCAAATCTTTCAACTTCTAAAACCCGTGCCGAAATCTATCATATCAACCCGGAATGACGTCAAATTTTTGTAGGCAAGTCCCAAATAACATAACGGAGCTATTCCAACTCTCGGAATCGCATTCCGACCCCGATATCAAAAAGTCCACTTTCGGTCCAAATCTCCAAAAATTCGACTTTTGCCATTTCAAGCTTAAATCAGCTACAGACCTCGGATTTACAGTCCGGACACGCTCCTAAGTCCAAAATTACCCAACGGAGCTAATGGAACCGACATAACTCTATTCTGGAGTCGTCTTCACATAGTTCCGACTACGATCAAAATCCTAAGACTTAAGCTTCCGTTTTAGGGACTAAGTCTCCCAAATCACTCTGAATCATCTGGTAACTGAATTCAACAACGCACGCAAGTCAATACACATAATATGAAGCTGCTTAGGGCCTTATGCCGCCGAACGAGGCTTAAGTTCTCAAAACGACCGGCCGGGTCGTTACAGTTATTTTTCACACATGATTTTCAAAAGAATGGTGATATCAATGTGCAACAGATTCGTTCAAGTGATAATATGGCTGATTTGTCACCAAATCTCTACCGATGTCAACCTTCAAGAAACTAGTATACAAGATTGGGATGCGAAGGCTCAAGGATGTGAATTGATGCTCTCATCAGGGGGAGTTAATACGCGTTGTACTCTTTTTTCCTTACAAGGTTTTATCCCACTGGGTTTTCTTTGAAGGGTTTTAACGAGGCAACCAAAAGGCATATTTATAAACATGTGTACTCTTTTTCCTTCACTAGGATTTATTTTAGAGGGTTTTTCCTAATAAGGTTTTAACGAGGCACATTATCTATGGACATCCAAGGGGGAGTATTATAAGAAAAATTAAATTATGGTGGATGTCTACTCTTCCTTCATTATCTTCCTCCATGATCTTCATCTCAAATGCTTAATGACATATTCAATGACATATTTTTCTTCACTTTTCATGCCTATATAAAGGCCTTGTAATAGATAGGAAAATACACACAATTGAAGAAGAAAATCTCTTCCTTCTCTCTATCTCTATTTCTTGTTCATGTTTTACTAAATTGCTTTTATTTCATAACATGCGTTACATTATTATGGAGACTGGAGAGTAATATATGAAATGTGAGAACTCAATTCAAATTGCGCAAGGGAAGGATATATTAATGTGCTTGAAGTCCTTGTTGAATATGCTAACAATTCGGTTAAAGGGGAAATTTATTTGCCATGCAGACTTGACTTGGAAAGCCTACCAAGATATGAGTTTTCATCAGTTGGGCTTAAAACTTTTGGGCAAATGATCCGCCCTCTAATTGGCCCATTATTTAATGGACCATATTTTGGCCATATCTTAATTCTTCATGAAAGTGGGTGACTGGATATTTTCATGTTTCCATTTCGATAATGCTCAGATCTGCATACTGTGGCCCAATTTGTTAGCCCACTTTATCGGATGAGAGTCTACCCCTCATTTTAGTTTAGACGTGGGCCGGCGGGGTACACAGTCAAGGGATAAGTACACGAATAGCTATTTTCAGGGATGCTATTTAGAGATTAATCAGTATTTATTTTATTCCGAAATTGTAAACTATTTTTTTTAACTTCAGGCAATTTAGGACGCACTGACTAATTTCTAAATAAAAGCCCTGTTAGGATCGAAAAATCGGGTAGTGCGAAATTTAGCCAAACAACGTTATAATGATAATAACAAAGACAATGCAAGTTGATAATAACGACAATTAAAGATGATAAAAAAGATACAAATTTAACGTGGTTCGGTCAAGGTGACCTACGTCCACAAGCGGAGAGAAGTAATTTTACTATACCAACAAGAGTACAAAAGAGAGTACAAAATTAGAGTAAATACTCTAATTACCAAATACCCCAAGAGAATAACCTCACAAGATCACTCCAAAGAAAGGGTTCACACAAGTGTTTCCCAACACTCACTCTCTTACAAAATACTCTATAATGAAATAAAGGAGGAGAAAGAAAGACAAGAGTGAAAAGCTCTTGAATTAGTGTGTTCTCAAATGAGGAGAAACTCCTCTATTTATAGCAAGAAATCCTTGGCCTAATAATTGATATTATGTCATGGCAAATATCATGAACCACAAATTTGTTATAATGGATATTATGTCATGGCAAATGTCATGAAAATTTGGCCATATTACAAATCTACACCTTGACTTAATTTCGGCTTATATATAGTAAATTTGCTCCACCTTCTCCGCAAAAATCCCAATGGGCAAAATCATTCTTCATAAATGCCAATCAAGTTCAGCAAAGCTTGAACTTGGACACTGGAAGAGGTTTTGTGAACATGTCACCAGGATTGTTTCTAGTGTTGATCTTCTGAACAGAGACTTTTCTTTCAGCAATGGTTTCTCGGATGAAATGATACTTTATATCAATGTGCTTCGTCCTCTCATGATACATTTGATCTTTAGTCAAGTGAATGATACTTTGACTATCACATAGAATGGTAATACCACTTTGGTATAAACTGAGTTCCGCAAATAGACCCTTCAACCATAAAGCTTCTTTGATCGCCTCGGTCACTGCCATATATTCTACTTCGGTAGTAGATAAAGCTACTCCATGTTGTAATGTAGCTTTCCAACTAATAGCGCAATCAACAATACAAAATACATAGCATGTTAGTGATCTTCTTTTGTCAGGATCACCTACATAATCTGGGTCTACAAAATCAACCAAAGTGCTAGTATTTCTCCCGAACTCCAAACATGTATTTGAAGTACCTCGCAAGTATCTGAGAATCCATTTCACTGCATGACAATGTGCTTTACCAGAGCAAGCCATATACCGGTTTACCACGTTCACTGCTTGTAAAATGTCTGGGCGTGTACAAACTATTGCATACATAATACTGCCGACTGTACTAGAATAAGGAACCTGTGCCATGTACCTATCTTCTTCCTCTGACTGCAGGGACTGAGTAGCTGATAACTTAAAATAAGCAGCAAGAGGGGTACTAACTGGTTTAGCATCTTTCATGCCAAACCTCTCCAAGACTTTCTCCAAGTACTTCTTCTGGGTCAGAAATAACCTGTTGGCTTTTCGATCTCTTTTGATTTCCATGCCAAGGATTTTCTTAGCTGCTCCCAAATCTTTCATCTCAAATTCACTTTTCAGTTGACTTTTCAAGTTGTGAATTTCTGTTAAATCCTTAGCAGCAATGAGCATGTCATCAATATATAATAATAGGTACACAAATGATCCATCATTTAACTTCAGGAAGTAAACACAACTATCATACATGCTCCTCGAATAATCATGACCCAACATAAAGGAATCAAACCTTTTATACCATTGTCTTGGAGACTGCTTTAATCCGTACAAGGATTTCTTCAACAAGCAAACATGATCTTCTTTTCCTTTAATTTCAAATCTTTCGGGTTGATGCATGTATATTTGTTCCTCAAGTTCGCCATGTAAGAAAGTTGTCTTAACATCAAGTTGTTCTAATTCCAAATCATACATGGCAACGAAGGCAAGCAAGATATGAATAGAGATATGTTTAACAACATATGAGAAAATATCATTAAAATCAACTCTTTGTACCTGACTATAGCCCTTTGCAACTAATGATGCCTTATACCTCGCATCTTCAACCCCTGGAATGCCATCCTTTTTCTTGAAGACCCATTTGCAACCAACAATTCTTTTTCCTGATGGCGGCTTCACAAGAGACTAAGTACCATTCTTGTGGAGAAACTCAATTTCTTCATTCATTGCAATCAGCCACTTGGCTGAGTCAGCACCAGAAACTGCTTCTGAATATTTTGATGGTTCTCCAATTTCTTCAGTTTCCTGTGCAACTGAAAAAGCAAATGCAACATAATCTCCAAACCTTAATGGTTGTTTACCTTCTCTTATTGGTCTATGTTTGGCTATAGAATACTCCTTTTCTTCTGGTTCAACTTCAGGAATCTCAACTTCAGGAATTTCAGCTTCTGTCTCAACTTCAGGAGTTTCAACTATATTTTGCTCCAAAGTTGATGAGCTTGGCTCAGAAGGAATGCCAATCTCAATCTCCACCTGGTTCTGTGTACTCTTTTCTTTATTTGTATTACAAGAACTAGAAGACTTTTTTCTAGAATGTAACATAGAGGATTCATCAAATGTTACATCTCTACTAATTATAAATTTTTGGTGTCATGGGATCAGGATACCATAGTCGGTATCCTTTCACCCCAGATGCATACCCAAGAAAAATGCACTTTTTAGCCCTTGGCTCTAATTTCCCATAATTTACATGCATGTATGCAGGGCAACCAAATATCTTTAAATCGAAATAATTAGCAGGAGTACCTGACCACATTTCCTCTGGAGTCTTAAAGTTCAAAGGTGCAGAAGGAGCTTGGTTGACAATATAACAAGCTGTAGAGATAGCTTCTGCCCAAAAGGTATTTGTCAACCCAGCATTTAAAATCATGCAACGAGCCATTTCCAAAAGAGTTCTATTCATCCTTTCTGCCACACCATTTTGCTGAGGTGTCATTCTCACAGTACGATGTCGAGCAATTCCTTCATTCTTGCAAAATTCGTTGAATTCATCATTACAAAATTCCAAGCCATTATCTGTTCTAAGACGCTTAACCTGTTTTCCTGTTTGCTTCTCAATCAAAACTTTCCATTGTTTGAAATTTAAGAAAACATGACTTTTATTTTTCAGAAAATAAACCCAAACTTTCTTTGAATAATCATCAATGAAAGTTAACATATACCTGGCACCACCTTTTGATGGGGTACGTGAAGGACCCCAAAGATCTGAGTGAATGTAATCCAAAGTACCTTTTGTTCTATGAATCGCTGGAGATTTGAAGCTGACTCTTTTCTGCTTCCCGAACACACAATGTTCATAGAACTCCATATTTCAGAAGAGACCTCTTTTACTGAGGATGGAAAGACCCTTTTCACTCATATGCCCCAATCGCATATGCCACAATTTGGTGATGTCAGAATTTGATTTATCTGATATTGAAACTGCAGCAATACCTGTAACAGTATATCCCAAAAGAGTATACAACGTACCAGATCTGCGTGCTTTCATGATCACAAGAGCACCATAAGAAATTTTCAGAACTCCACCTTCACCTGTGTACTTGCACCCAAGAGATTCTATAGTGCCCAAAGAGATGTGATTTTTCTTCAAGTCAGGAACATGTCTAACATCGGTGAGAGTTCTCACCACACCATCATGCATTTTGATTCGGACTGTACCTTTTCCAATAACTTTGCAGGCATCATTGTTGCCCATTAAGACAACTCCACCTCCAATAGATTCATATGTGGTAAATAAATCCCGACTGGGATACATATGATAAGAACAACCCGAATCTAAAATCCACTTATTGTTAGATTTGAAACTATTATTAGTTGCTAAAAAAATAGTTCCCTCAGTCTCATCAACAACTACACTTGCTTCAGCAGTGTCAGTATTTTTATGCTCATTTTTATTTTCTGTATGTTTTTCTTTGTTTTTCAAAAAGCATTCCGATATAATGTGACCTTTCTTATGACAATATTTGCACATGACATTTCTATATCTGGATTTCGACCTTGATTTAGGTTTCTCACTACTTGAATCTTTCTTATTGAATCTACCTCTTATGAATAAGCCTTCCCCTTGGTTCACACTAGTTTCCCAGTAATATCTCTATCTATTTGTTCTTTTGATTTCAAAATAGATTTGATATCTTTATAAAAGATATTATCATTTCCATAAAGCATAGTATCTCTTATATGCTTAAACGACTGGGGTAAGAAAATAAACAATAACACAGCTTGATCCTCATCTTTGATTTCAACATCTATGTTACTTAAATCCATAAGAAGAGAAACAAAAGTATCAAGATGTGTAAGTATAGAGGCACCTTCAGCCATACGAAAAGTGTAGAGTTTTTGCTTTAGGTAAAGCCTGTTTTCTATTGTTCTTTTCATATATAGGGTTTTAAGCTTTTCCCATATGCCTTTGGCTGAGCTTTCTGCTGCAACTTCACGCAAAACCTCATTTGAAAGATTTAAAATAATACCTGTTTTTGCCTTTTTGTCTATGACGACAAACTCCTCGTCCGTCATTTTATCCGGCATCTTCTCCTTTACTTGCAATGCCAAATCTAAGCCATCCTGAATTAGGATAGCTTCCATCTTTAATTACCACATTCCGAAGTTTGCACTTCGGTCAAATTTCTCAACATAAGACTTTGTTAGAGTCATTTTAGCTTTTTAAACTAACCCGGTTAGATCTAGCTCTGACACCAATTTGTTAGGATTGAAAAATCGGGTAGTGCAGAATTTAGCCAAACAACATTATAATGATAATAACAAAAATAATGCAAATTGATAATAACAGTAATTAAAGAAGATAAAGAAGACACAAATTTAACGTGGTTCGGTCAAGGTGATCTACGTCCACAAGCGGAGAGAAGCAATTTCACTATACCAACAAGAGTACAAAATTAGAGTAAATACTCTAATTACCAAATACCCCAAGAGAATAACCTCACAAGATCACTCCAAAGAAAGGGTTCACACAAGTGTTTTCCAACACTCACTCTCTTACAAAATACTCTATAATGAAATAAAGGAGGAGAAATAAAGACAAGAGTGAAACGCTCTTGAATTGATGTGTTTTCAAATGAGGAGAAACTATTCTATTTATAACAAGAAATCCTTGGCCTAATAATAGATATTATGTCATGACAAATGTCATGAACCACAAATTTGTTATAATGAATATTATGTCACGACAAATATCATAAAAATTTATCCATATTACAAGCGATTTAGAGTGGCAACTTGGTGTCATTTCTACAAGATTGAAGGCCTTTGCCATCCCATAACTCGACTACTTTAGCATCTCTGCGTCAAAGTGTTATTTTCTTTAGACTTGAATATCGTGTTGCTACTTATCGGAATAAAGTTTTATAGTTCCTTCAAAGTATATATTTGTACATAAAAAGGATGCAATTGCCGCACATGAATCCATAGAGTAATCTTAGATACAGAATTAGTAGGTTGAAAATCAGTGCAAATATATACATTGGTTGAATCGAATAAGCTTCTGTTGTTAGTTAACAAAAATAAATTTTATCTTCTTATTCCGTTAAAATTAATTTGACTCAAACTACTGACGGATGGTAAATCTAAACCCTTTCTAAAAGAAAATTTAGATCTTTTACCAAGAAAATATCAACGGGCAGAAGAATTTTCTATTCTCATTGAAGCGGCAGAAGAGTGACATAAAAAAGCAATGTGTCGCTGTCGCGTGCAAAGCTGAACAACAATTAAAGAATGTTTCATACATTTCCGCCGCGTAAGGCTTCGGTCATGTCCCACTCCACTGCCTCGTCGTTTTCAGTGACTTTTAATATATCCTTATCAAAACCTAATTACTTTTTCTTTAATCTTCTCCCTTGGACCCACTTTATTCTATCACACTTTATCCACCGTTGATGTACAAAACCAACGGCTAAAAACTGTTCTTGTAAAAAAGAATCTTGGGAAAACGATTTTGTAACTGATAATCAAAGGTCCAAATTAAATAAATCCAACGGTTGGGAATTGTTTGAGGAACGGTAGCTGATCTCAGCTTAGTGGGTCTGAAAGTTGGTTCCTTTTTTTCTTCTCTTATTTATTCATGCAATAAAGCATCTCCAAACTTCTATTCTTATTCATTCTCTCTGCTTTCTTGCTTCATCGAACTGGTGAGTAGTTGTTTTGTTTCCTTTTTCTTCTATTTAAGAAAAAATTAACTCTCTTTTTGTCGATATATTTTATCCTTTTTTTTTCTTTTTTCTTTTTTTGTTTCTGTGGGTATTAGAGGTTTTGTGCTTCATTTCATATATTTGTCTCATGATTTTACTACTTTCAAGGTTGGGCTTTTTCCTTAGCAAGAAAGAACTATTTCTGTTTATGTTTCATTTTTCTTTTGGACCTTGGTTTTCTGTTCTCGAGGATTGTATCTGTTAAAAATTGAAGTACTTTTTTTTCCCTTCATCTTTTTAATTGATGTTCTGTTTAGTGTTATTTTCACCTTTTATGGCATTTAGCAATGTTTGTGCTTTGACGGGTTGCTGTTATAAACATAAATTTTGGGAAAATAATTACCAGGTAAACTTGTTATTATGCAAGTGCAATTTGTGTGCGTGTGGTGGTTTTGTTGCTAGGGAGCAAGGCATGTGATTAGTGATAAGAGGGTTAAAAGGGGAGTAGATAAACAAAGCTCCACTTTTTAGGCTATTGTTTTTACTTGGGTTCTTCCATTTTTTATTATAGCTTGATGAAGTAATATGTAGCTTATAAATTTCCCAGAATAAGAATCATCTCTTGCCTTAGAAAAAATAATTTACCAGTAAGAGCAGAATATATGGTAGGATTCATCCACTCAACTCCAATTAGTTTGTGACTGAGGCAAAGTTGATTGAGTGATCGATTGAGTTTAGTCTCATTAGATTGTCATTTATCCATTAAAAACATGCAGCAGGCATAACATGAGTGATTTGATCTTCTGAGCATTTTCTCTTGTTTGTTGAATTTAATATATCTTCACTAATTGCTTGGCCTAAATTTTATTAACTCAAAGTGATGATTTGCCTAGGTCAATATGGGAGCAAAAGCTTTTCTTGTCACCATTTTACTCTCATCGCTGTTATTTCCTTTGGCCTTGTCTACGTCAAATGATGGCTTGGTTAGAATTGGACTGAAAAAGATAAAATTTGATCAAAACAATCGACTTGCTGCACGCGTCGAGTCCAAGGAGGGCGAGGCTGTGAGAGCCTCTATTAGGAAGTATAATAACTTCCATGGTAATCTTGGGGCCTCTGAGGATACAGACATTGTAGCACTGAAGAACTATATGGATGCTCAGTACTTTGGGGAGATTGGTATAGGCTCTCCCCCTCAGAAGTTCACAGTCATCTTTGATACTGGTAGCTCTAATTTGTGGGTGCCTTCATCAAAGTGCTACTTCTCAGTAAGTTATTTTTTTCCTTAAAAGAATGCATAATAGAGAAAGCTAGTATTGGCTACATAATTTGATGATCATCAATATTTATGTTTCTCTATGTTTGTGCAGGTTCCCTGTTTTTTCCATTCCAAGTATAAGTCAAGCCAATCAAGCACTTATAAGAAAAATGGTCTGTTTCTGACCTTTGTCTATATTTGATAATTGCAACACGACACGTGCTTTTCTCTTATACTTGTTATTTATGCTCAATGCTTGCTTGTAAGAGAAAGCGTTCCATTATTGGCATTATACATGACATGTCTTAGGTTTTGAGATCAAAACTATTAACTCTGCTACCAACTTAGGATTTTTTTAAAAAGAAAATAAAGGAAACCCTCACCATTTTTATTGTTGTCATCCAATTATGTGCCTTGTATCAAAGTTTTTTGTTGAAAAATATAATTTGGCAAGTTTATGTTGTTGGCTTTCCCTGCCAAAAATGTGCTAATGTTATCTCTCTGATTTTTTTTACTCATGATTTGCAATAAAAGCTTGTGCCTTTTAAACTGTTTTGTCTATCAAGGAATCTGTTATGCTGGAGTTCCTTTATTGAGTTTTGATATCTATCATAATTTACTTTCCTGGAAAATTGATGTCTGCTGTGTGTTTGATATGACCTTTGAATATTCTTCTCTGTCGTTGAGTTGGTCAACGTGTTCAATTGGTTGTTGACATAAGAACCTGTTCATCCAAACCTTTTTCTGTTTAATATGCCATACAGGGAAGTCTGCTGCAATTCGTTATGGTACTGGAGCAATATCTGGATTTTTCAGTCAAGATAGCGTTAAAGTCGGTGACCTTATTGTGCAAAATCAGGTGAATGTGGCTTCTCACTTCCTTTTTTTTAATTTTTTTTTATGTTTCTTGAATATATGGTCTCTCATCTGTCGAGATTGTTAATGACATCAGGAGTTCATTGAGGCAACAAGAGAACCCAGTGTGACTTTTTTGGTAGCCAAGTTTGATGGTATATTGGGTCTTGGTTTCCAGGAGATTTCTGTTGGAAATGCTGTTCCAGTATGGTATGTGGGTTTATTTTGTTTGCGTTCTCTTCTTTCCAAATGTTTCTTCAATTTCCTATTAACCAAGTGCGTGCCTTGTGAATTTCATTATTATTGAAATGATTTTATCTTCTGGATTGCAGAATTTCATGAACATTTTCTTCTATATAAAGTTTTAAGTGATACCGGTCTTGACAGTTTCTTCTGTGTTTTATAGGTACAACATGGTCAAACAGGGTCTTGTCAAGGAGCCTGTCTTCTCATTTTGGCTCAACCGAAATACAAAGGAAGACGAAGGGGGCGAAATTGTGTTTGGTGGGGTTGATCCTAACCACTATAAGGGAAAGCACACCTATGTCCCAGTCACACGGAAAGGTTATTGGCAGGTAAATATCCCTATATCTTCGGAAGATTGATGTTTTGCTTTCTGCAACTGTTTTCTTACTCTTCAGAATATAATATGCAGTTTGACATGGGTGATGTTCTGATTGATGGTCAAGCTACTGGTATGTTACGTTACTTCCTTTTCTATTTTTTTGTGTGTGGAGATTTCGAGGATATTGATGAGAGCACTTTCCCATGATTTCCCTGCTTTTTCGTTGTATTGACATACTGAATAATGTAGGTTACTGTGACAATGGATGTTCTGCAATAGCGGATTCTGGGACTTCTCTCTTGGCTGGTCCAACGGTATTCTCCAAAGCATATTCCACTTTTTGTCCCTATTATTCAGCTATTTTCAATAGTGAACTAGCTCAGAATATTTTTTGTACCTTCTTGTTCATGTGTAGCTTCAACAATCTTCGAGCGATGAATAGGTTTAGTTTTTGGTTGGAATATCAGTTAAATAATAATCAGCCATTCCTTTGAACTTTTCTCGTTTTTTCCTTTTCCTATTCAAAAAAAGGACGACGGGAAGTGCAGTGGAATTGATGTTCATCCCAGTATCAGGACAAACTACCTTGTTGATTGTCATACCTAAGAAATGTTTTTTTTTAACTTTTGCCTGTTGTTTCTGTCTTATTAAATTAATGCAACTTGAGAACTGCTTCTTTCTTCTCATCTTTAAGGCATGGTTGACAAATATGATACAAGGAAAAAGCTGCAGCTTTATTTGTCTAGACAATTGCAGTAGTGAAATGCTTTACTACTACATTTTCTAGTTCTCATCACTGTATCCTTCCTCCTCTATCTTGCAGACTGTTATCACTATGATTAATCATGCCATTGGCGCCTCGGGGGTTGTAAGCCAACAATGCAAAGCTGTTGTTGAACAGTATGGACAAACAATAATGGATATGCTTTTAGCGGAGGTGAGCAATTAATTATTTTAGTTGATAGTTTGTTTTTGTTTTTACCAATAGTTTTCCGTGGTATCTGCAAAGAGGGTGGTTTCGTGCTACTAGTTGCCTTCCCAATATTCTGATGGATTGGCGTCTTAACAGGCACATCCAAAGAAGATCTGCTCGCAGGTTGGGTTATGCACCTTTGATGGAACTCGTGGCATTAGGTTAGGCTAATCATTTCTTTCCTAACCTTGGCCAATCATTTGATATGTTAAATCCTATTATAAAATGTGTGCTGAGTGGATTTATGTCCTCCACGTGTAGTATGGGCATTGAGAGTGTTGTAGATGAGAATGCTGGCAAATCTTCAGGACTGCATGATGCTATGTGCTCCGCTTGTGAAATGGCGGTTGTCTGGATGCAGAACCAACTTAGACAGAACCAGACCCAAGAACGCATCTTGAACTATGTGAATGAGGTAAATAGCATCAGTCACATGCTTTCTCTTCTCATCTTAGGTTAGATTACTGACCATCTTTAACAGCTTTGCGAGCGACTACCAAGCCCAATGGGACAATCTGCTGTTGATTGTGGAAAACTTTCTGGCATGCCTAGTGTTTCCTTCACAATTGGTGGCAGAACATTTGACCTCTCTCCTGAGGAGGTATGTCTGATATCAATCTTCTGTAGTATACATGGTGTCTTCTCAACTTGTAAATGGCTTTTGATTCTTCTGAACGACGTGGTTGGTTGTAGAATCCTTTTGTCATGTTTCAGTTTGGCAGTTCAATTCTTTTTGGTTTTCACTAGATTAGCTAGCAAGGTGTTACGCTGCTTTCAAGAGAAGTACACTTGTCTTGTAGAAAATTTCAACCATGACAGCTAAGTGTAGTTTGGATAATTAATGATATTGAATGTGTCGAGCTTCAATATCAGTTTCTTTGCTTGATAAGTTAACTTATGATTGGATAATTAATTTCATTGAAGTGTGTCGAGCTTTGATATCAGTTTCTTTGCTTGGTAAGTTCATATGATTGTACTAAGCTTGCATGCTTGTCTTGTCACCAGTACATACTCAAGGTGGGCGAGGGTCCTGCTGCACAATGTATTAGTGGCTTCATTGCCTTGGATGTTCCTCCACCCCGTGGACCTCTCTGGTATGTTTTCTTCTCGTCTTAACACACGTGCAGATTCTGTTATTCTAGAAAAGTTATACCAGCTCCCTTTTGATAATGCTGTTTGCTTATGGCTTTGGTGGTGCAGGATCTTGGGGGATGTTTTCATGGGTCGATATCACACCGTCTTTGATTTTGGCAAACTTAGAGTTGGATTTGCAGAAGCAGCTTAGTGAAATAAAAAATGCAAAAGCCACCTCCACCCCCTGTTCCCTTGCTCCCAAATGTTGTAGTGACTTGCCCTTAAGTTGGTCATCAGCAAATGGGATTGTAAAAGTGTGAACCTAAGGTATTGCAAGAGAAAAACCTTGTAAATATTGGCTTCTCTCCTTGACAAGATATGTGGTACCGTTAGTGTATGCTTGTTCTTATTGTTGTTTTTCTTGTGTGTATCTATATGGCGTAATACACTGGTTGAATGTGTTGTCGTGCATCTTAATTAAAATCCATTGCTGCAAAAATCAAATTTAGTATTGCCTAATGTTGGCAAGAAAGCTCAAGCTTAGACCTAGCTAATGAGGACCACATGGAAATAGAAATCAATTGCAGTTCAAGACATTAAAACTAGGATATCAAAAATCAAAACTACATAGTACTTTTCAGACAGCTGTCTTGACAGATAAATTTGGCAATAACAGCACATATAGACAAGTTGTAGTAAACTAATTGAGGAAAGATTCCATCAGGCAATGCAGCTCGCTAGGACAAATATTTGAAGTCCTTCATAGAGCCTATTCCGGAGTGAAATCACAAAAAATTATGGTAACTTAGAATTTCCTACACTCTGGTGTCCATATTTTGAGCACGAATGATACTAAGCTATTAAAAGAAAATCACACCATAACTTCGTAACGACGGAAGATATGTGAAACGAGATTCCTTATGAATCTTTTTTGGTATCAGATGACAATCTCTGATCCAGTGCTTGCAATTGAGCGCGGAGATTCTGGTTATCCTCAAGTAAGGAATCATTTTCAAGACCAAAGTTTTCTGATTGCTTTTTAAGAGCAACTGAATTGGCTTCTGCATCGCTTGTTTCTCTAGCCTTTTCCTCCAGACATAACTCCAGCTTCTTTATTTTTAAACGCAATGCACTTGCCTCTTCCTCCAAAGACTTCATATCGTCACAAGCTCCATTTTTCCCATCCTCAAAACCTCTGTTTTGCTTGTTCACAGCTTCCATGCTCTTCCTCCTTATACGAAGTTCTCTTATATAGTGGTGCAGTCTGTCAACCATCAGAGCAAGGAATAGGGAAAAACCTGCACAAAAATCCCATGTGAGACTCAGACTCGGAAGAAAGACGTTAGTGGGACAAGAAGAATGAAGAGAGAAAAGGCAACAAACTTATAACCCCTTGATAAGAGAGAGATGCTCATCAATGGAAGCATTAAACCCTTCAAAGTTAACAAATTCTTTAAATTACACCTTTCTGGTTTATTTCTCAAATTAATATGCATAGATAACATCCAACAGAAAGCACATCACGTTCATTGCAAGCCCTAAAGAGATCTTGATGCTCCCCTAATACTGGCATTTTTCCATTCTGTAGTGGTAGGACAAGGGAATTCCTTCCATTAGCATTTTGCACCAATATTTCAACTCTTCCCTCTTTCATCCAAAGAGCACCAAGGTTTGCGTGCTTTATAGTTCTTCTAATACCTCTTTATGTTTAAGGCAATAAAGATCAAATGCATCACTTCATGTTACAAAAGAGAATAATTTTAGATAATTACATAAACCATTGTGGTGCAAACAGAACTGTAGCTGAGAACTTAAACACATGGTATAGACATAAAATTCATTCCAAGTATCTACACTTATTGATTGGAGGGCTACAAAAAAGCCAGGAGAATTGCTTGTACAAGGAAAGGAAAATCACAAAAAGAGATTCTTTCTCATATTTTGTTTTAAATCCAGCTTATATCTCAATCTTTACGCTAAACAAGTTAAGAGGTCAAGCAAGTCCAGGACCTTTTGACATTAATTCAGTGTGTAACATCCAACTGAAACAAAAGCTATTCCCTCTGTTATCAATAGACATTCTTTGTAAGTGAAACCATCTAAAAGCATTAGTTTCCAAGTCGGTCATTGATGTTTATTTAAATTCCACAACTAATTAATACTGTATCAAATATAACTAATAGTTCAATTCATGGAAGGATCGAATCCAAAAAAAACTTACAGAGAAAAACAAATATGCATCAGTTTTGCAGTTAATACAAGAAAAAAAAGCTATTCATGTAGAAAAAAGATCAGTTAGTTGTTATTTTTGGGAGCCAAGATTTTCACTAAGCGAGTTTAAAACATAAAAAGTTAAACCCATGAAAGAGCTAAGGGGTGTTAATATTACAGTAGTATATACACATAGAAAATAATTTTTTTATCTAGCTACTCATTGTAATTGACACCCCTCGAATACATGTGGCTCCACCATTGGTTATTGAAATCCAAAACCTAGTACTTGTAGTGGCGGGGCCACGAATTTCACCAATGGAATTGAAAAAAATGCTCTCTTGCTTGTAGGGGTTCTACAATTGGCATATATACACATAAAGACCTTTTCACCTATATTGACAGCACAATGTCTAGGGATTAAACAATTGATATATATACATACAGATATTTTCACCTATATACAACAACAATCATCAGTTCCAACAAAGTTGAGTTTGACTATATGAATCCTCATAATACATAGTAGTATATTTTTTTCACCTATATACACAATATAACTTTGTGGCTAAGGGGATTCAGTTGAACCCCTTGCTCCGCCACTGGGAGCACAAACGCAACTGTATGATATACATACATATCTCTATAGCATAAATTACAATTAGGTGAGCACGTAGTACACATTCTTTAATTTTAGCAACAAAAGTTATAAGATCGTATATCAATTGCTAAATCACTCAAATCCATAGAAACAGATTCAGAAATTACCCATGAGAGAAGCTTCTAGAAGATGTTGAGCCATAAGAATCTGATCAGTAGGAGTAATATTGCCATCTTCATCGATCCAGCGTTTGCGGATCGACACCACACTGTAGATTGTTGAGAGCATGACAACGAAGATGGTGCCGCCAATGGTTTTGACAACAATTGGGCCGCGGCCTCTCTTAATACGGTCCAGGCCCATTATCACCAGCTTCCTCAATGGCGTCTTGAATACGAACATCACGATTAACGCCATTTCGGCGAATATCACACTGAATAACACTTGGATCATTCTCCTGGATTTTGTTTTGTTCTTTTCTTTTTCAGATCGAGAGAAAATACGTCGGGTGTGAGCAGTTGGTGAGCGTTTAGTGCAAAAAAGAATTTAATTTTGGTTCGAATCGAGTAAATAAATACTGACTTCGTTTAAGAGAGGAACAAAAATATATATTCCCATGTTACACAATCAATATAGTACATCTTATCTTAGTTTCTATTTTATCTTTTTTTAATAAATTTATAGCATCTTATTTGTTTGGTATCTTTCAATCATCTGAGTTTGAATTTTATCAATTTGTTAAAGTGAAATCGGATGCTGAGTTAATCATATCAATATAACGCAATAGTACGTTATAATCATAAGTCACTAGTTATTTAGTCTGAAATTTGGAAGGTAAAAAGTGTCAAATATTCTGAGTGGATAGAAATAATGTCTTTTAATAAAATATTCTGGGTATATAAAAAGTTATGTCTTTTAATATAATAAAATGTTCACATAAAATTGAAAACTTGTCTGTAATTGACTTTCGTTTAGAAGTTAAATTAAAACATTTAGTGGGTGTTGAAAGCTTCGTGTGCATCTATTAAACTAAACTTTATGCATTTTTTAAAATAGTTTTGTTGTGTAGTTAACTTCTAGTGATGGTGAATACTCGTTGGCAAGTTTTTAGTATTTCTTTTATATTTTGTTTGGCTTTATTAAGGGGTTACTTTATCGAATTACCTCATTTTTCTTGATGTTATCAATGAAAAATGTTACTATGTTTATTGATAACATTCCCTGCTCACCATGAGTTGTACATAGAAAATTGCAGCGATTTAGTATATAGATGATGGATCTATTTAAACAGATTTTTTATAGTCAGATCCACTTTTCCCGCAGTATGGCAAAATAAAAATGAACAATTCTCTTTGATCTCACATTTTTCCATTTCTGTCATCCGTCATTTTCCGTATAAAAATATTTTAATTTGGATTATTTTGCAAACAAGTTTAAAGGCATTTTAGTCATTTTTATAAAACCAAATATACCAAAGGCTTATTGTTAGTTTGATTAAAACTACACGTAACTCTTATTTATAGAATTAATTTTAACACTTAAATAATATATTTTAACAATTGATGTTTATCAACTACAATTCTAATCAGTATTTTTTGCAGGTTTTCAATTCATAATTGCTAGAAAAAAATTACCTGTAATTTGCTTTTGTATGGCTTCACAGTGTGGAAACTTTTTTCTTTCACTAGCAGCGCATAAAAGTTTAACTCTTTTATTATTGGATGAGAGGGTTATAAGGAATTTTTGGCCGTCCCATATAGATTCACCATAGAGGTTTATGAGAGATTGATTGATGGACTTAAAGCTAAAAAACTAATTTTTAACCTAAACCAAAATTTATAGGCTGAATTACTAGAGCAAAGGTTTAGTTCAAGACCAGGAAAGCAAGTTATATCGAAGTTTAATGCCAAGCAAAGTCCTAGACTACAACTGAAGAAATTGGGTTCAACTAGACAACTACCCAAGATGAGGTGGAGCCTTAACCCGACACAAGAGGGAGCCTCTTGCCTCTTGCATTTTCATATTTCCTAATACTTTCTCAGTAGCAGATGAGTCCGAGATAGAATAAAATGCATTTCTTAGTGAATCATAATCGCGAATATGGAAAGGAATTAAAGAGAGGCTCGAGCTGAAAAAATGGTAGTCCAATACACGAAATATATATCCCATATTTCGCATGGTCCGAGCTCGAGCTGAGTTTAAACGAATTACAAATAGATGTATTCTTTTGCAACTTCGTCATCTGAAATTACTTTAGAACTTGTGAATAATGAAAAGTTTGTACAATACGTGCAGAGGGTCTTTAAAGATTTTCAAGTGAAACTTTAGCTACATTCTCTCGCCTGAAATCATGGCTAAGTTGGCTTTTCTCAATCTCTGCATTCTTTTATTCAAAATCTGGTTTGGCGTTCACACTTTCTACCCAGCTAGACGTCTTTTCCTCTCTTTGGCTTCTTTCCCATAATTCAAACAACTCTAATAATAACGTTAAAAAAAAAAAAAAAGAATCAAAAGCAATGCTAAAATTCTCAAATTTCTCGAGTGTCTATTATTCATGCTTACGAATTATTCCAAACACTTGTCCATGTCTCTGCCAAGTCCTTATAGAGAATATTCCCCCTATTTTCTAAAACCACTCCATTCCCGTTTTAATCCCGAATTTTTTGTCCACATACGTACCATATTTTGGCTACATTCGGCCATATCTTTGGCCGTGAATAGAATTTGGGAATGGATTTCTCTCAAATTCCATCCATCCCACCACACTGCCAACGTAAGACACCTAGAATTTTTGCACCCACCCCACAAATTATAAGATCATACCCAAAGTCCGGACAACAGTGACATGAATAGTTTAACGTGTCATCGTTTAAAAATACCACGATTATACTTTGGTATGTTAAGATCTTAATGAACGGTCTCCTTATTCATTTAACGAAGTTATCACGAATGAACCGCATATAAAGAAACTTTTGAATGTGTCATCGCACGTCAATATTCATTGGCTCGGTCTAGCCAGGGTAACGTAAATAATGTTCTAAGCAAAAATAAAAGTAAAGCTGACTATACAGATGAGAGGGGGTCATGGTCTCCGAAATGCGGAATTAGAGAATTGTGGGAGATTTGGTATGTTTCCTTGAGGACATACATTTGCCTATGTCAGCCTCATCTTTTTCTTATTTGGCCTCACTTCACTACTCATCATTCTTGTTCTTAAAATACAGTTAATTAAATTGCCCAACAAGGAAGGTTACTCTTGTGCGTTTTTTTTTCATCTTTTTTTTTCTTTCTAAAAAAAAGGAAAATATTAGTATATAAGTAATATTTATCATTATGAAGAGGTGTTAATAATAGCATAGTTATCCAAGCTAGTAACATCCAAGACAGTTTTAATAAAAGTAATTCCTAATTTATTACTATGTTTATAACATACAAAGGCCTGAAGGATGTGTTGGGATATATACTATTAACCATGAGTTTGGTTTGGATATAGTATTTATTATGGAACAATTATTCATTCAATTTTAGTAAAGTTTTAAATAGATCATATATTAGTCTGTGTCCTTTGCTTAAATAGTAGATGATTTAGTGTATAGAGTTTAGCTTATACACGGAAGATTAAATCATCGGTTCTTATAAGTATAAAGTTTGAGTTCATAATCTAATGATGGACTTGGACAAACCATCAGAAATGATTGTAGCACAAGATTAAATATAATTTATCATGATTATGGGAATAGTTTAATTCCAACTTCTTGTGCTAGTACATTTTGTATGTATTGAACGGACCAAGTAGAGATAAGTATTTTATACTGGCTTAATAAAATAAATTCTCTTGCCATTAAATGTACTTATACTCTTAAACTTGATATAATTATTATTAGATGTGTATATTATTATTATTTTGATTTATTAAAAGGCGAGATTCTTTCATGGGTCAATATGCCTCATAAATTGGATAATAATAATAATAATAATAATAATATATATTGGCAAAATAATAGTTAATTGATGGAATCCATGTCTCAGTTTAGAGATTGGTGATACACCTTTATGAAAGCGTATAAGTTTTTATGTGTAAACCCGGCCAGTGGATTTTGTATCCGACACATGAAATAAGTTAAGTGAAAGTCTAAAGGAAATAATCAATAAATTAAATTGTCAGTAATTTAATTTAATTGATTAGTATCTGGATCTTAACATGAGGAGTTAAGTAAGATTTAATGGATGAATAAGGAGTGCAATTACGAATTTTTAGTGATATAATTCGTAATTAATTGTGGTGGATATTAATTTCAAAAATTATAAATTAATTCCATAATTGGAAGCCTTGTTAATTAAATTCGGTGATCCCCGATGTGCCTAAATAATAGAAAATAAAGGAATCCTTTTTCTGGTAGAAAAGGTGTCACGACCCAATTTCTTCTATAGGTCGTGATGGCGCCTAACGTCGCCACTAGGTAAGCCTACGGTGAAGTTACTACGTGGTTTCTTCTTTTAAACAATTTTCAAGTAATTACATCCCATTTGTTTAGAAACTTTGAGAAATAGAGAGTCAAATGATTAAAATAAAAACAACTGAATGCAAGCATAAATAGGTAAATACCCCAAAACAGTAAAGTCTATTAGAGCGTGTGCCAAGATCTGGTGTCACAAGTTTATGAGCACTAGTAGAATATACAAAACTCTAACCACTATCTGAAATGACATAGACAGAAAATAAGTACAAAAAAAGGCTCTAGGTGCTGCAGAACGACTCAGGATGAAGCTCACCACTAGGCCTCCGGGTAACGGGGGTCTGCGCCTGTATGTCCACCAGATGCACCCGCCTCAGATCCTACACAGTTAGTACAGAAGTGTAGTGTGAGTACATAAACAACATGTACGCAGTAAGTATCAAGTCTAACCTCGAAGAAGTAGTGACGAGGGGTCGACATCGACACTTACTATGGGCTATAAATAAAATACGAAAATCATAAATAAGCATGGATTATGTAAGCAATTAATACCATACCATTTTCGTCCTTTAAATAATAGTAACCGCTCAAGCCATAAATTAATATCAAGTAAAAGTTAGGCTCCAAGTATTATCACACATGATTTATGCCGAGGTCGTACGACCCGATCCAGAAATATACTGTGCACTGTCGAGGGTCGAACGATACGAACCATAGATGTATCTATTAACCTGCCGAGGCGAACGGTCTGTTCCCATGAGAGTAGAGGAAAGTTTTACCTCGCTCGCGGAAATACTTGCGACGCGAGTGAACGTAAAATTATCAGAGTTCTTATAAATTCCTTCAATTCTTTCCAAACATAAGAAATCCAAACTAGAGACTTAAAATATTAAAATCCTTAATCTCAACTCATTTCAAAGCAGTTAATGTGCATAACCAATATAATAGTGCAACCAAAGTATGGTGTAAGCCTAAGACTACCCGAACATCACATAGAATATAGTTATGGACGGACTCTCGTCACCTAATGCATACGTAGCTATCCACGCATATAATTCACAACAAATATACACCTAAGGGGAAGAGTTCCCTCTTACAAGGTTAGACAAGAGACTTACCTCGTCTCAAAGCTCGCTTTCCGGTCTTAAATTTGCTCTAAAGCCTCCACTCGGTGCCGAAGAATCCGAAACTAGTCAAATGTAGTATAAATAAATCAATGTATGTTCCAAAGTTCATAATTTAGCTATTAGAATAATTTCTCAACCCAAATTGGAAGATTCTTAAAATTTGCCCTCGGGCCCACGTGCCCGGATTTCATAAAATTTTTGAAGAAAATCATTATCCATAACCTTAAGTACTCAAGTATATAGTTTTCATCACATCCCATAACCATTTTCGTGGTTAAAATCACATTTTTATCAAAATCTAGGTCTTTCAACTAAATCCATAATTTTCAGAATTGACATGTTAATATCTACCCATGAACTATGTATTTAACTTACATTAGGTAGAAATTACTTACCTCAAATAGCTAGTGAAAAGCCCTCTTTAACCATCTCCAAAATCGCCCCAAGAATGAAATGAATGAACCCAAAAATGCTCAAACCCCGACTTAAATGAAGGCTCTGCCTTCAGCGATTTTCGCACCTGTGGAGGTAAGGCCGCTTCTGCAGAAAAATTCTCGCAGATGCGGTCTTTTCCAGTTGAGCCAAAATTCGCACCAGCGGACCACTGGCCCACTTCTGCGGGTCCGCTGCTGCGACTCTCGCGCCGCTTCTACGGCTTTGGACGCTCCTGCGGCTTCCTCTACCGTACCTGCGCACCCGCAGGTGCCCAAAATCTCCGTTCCTGCGATTTCTAAGCTGCCCTTGCTAGACCGCTTCTGCAGCTTCGTGCTCGCTTCTGCGAGCTCGCACCTGTGGCTGACCATGTGCAGGTGCGGTCACACCAGAAGCTGAAAGCTTCAGCCATTTCTCCTTAGTCCAAACTTGGTCCGAGCCTAGTCCGATTAATACCCGAGGCCCCCGGGCCCCCGCCCAAACATACCAACAAGTTTAAAATCATAAAACAAACTCGTTCGAACCCTCGAGACGCTTAAAACAACATCAAAACTAAGAATCACACCCCAAACCAATTCAAATCAACTTATGAACTTCAAGTTCTTCCAATTTACTCCGAACACACCGAAACATACTGAAACTACTCGGAATGACACCAAATTTTGAATGCAAGTCTTAAATCACCATACGGAACTATTCCCGATGTCGGAATCCCGATTGGACCTCGATAACACCAAATCCTACTTAAAACTAAATTTAAAGAACTGTAAAACCTTCAAGGTGCAAACTATCAATATTAAGCGCCGAAACGCTCCCGGATCCTCCAAAACCCGATCCGAACATACGCCCATGTCCGAAATCATCCTACGAACCTATTGGAACCGTCAAATCTCGGTTTCAAGACCGTTTACTCAAAATATTGACCAAAGTCAAACTTAACCCTTTTTGCTAACCTTAAGGAAACAAGTGTTTCGATTTCAACCCGAATCCTTCCAAATCCCGAACTAACCTTCCCCGCAAGTCATAAAACAGCAAAAGCACATATGGAGAGTGTTATTTAGGGGAACAAGGTTCTAGAAGGCAAAACGACCGGTCGGGTCGTTACAAAAGGAAACCCAATAGGTTTTGGAAAAGGGTTTTAGCCCTTAAAATTTGTGCGATAAATACATAAAGTTTTCCACCTAAAGAAAGAAGAGAAGGTGGCCGAATTTTTCAGCTTTTTTCCTAGAAAATTTCGCCCACACGAAATTATTATTTTTGGGTATTATTTGGGTAATACAGTAGAATACCGTGGAACGTTCGGAGAACGTGATTGTGCGGGTGGTGGAGATTTCTTTAAGTTTCTATGTAATTGGAGGCTTACCTGATAGGGGAGCTGTATTCACGCTTCAAGAGGTAACCCGTGAAATCTCGTTTATACTAGTTGTCTAGATTACATGTGATTTTGATAATGGGATTGCTTCCGCTGCTTATTATAATCCAATTGGAGTAACTGCTAAATAAACAAAAATCTCATTTTAAACTCGTACAATGGTTCCACTTATTGCCTTTTGGTTATTGGATTGTCCCCGTGGGAACCAAACAACAAATTAAAGGTTAAATAAGCTAAGGTATATATTACTAGTACCATTTTGGAAGTTTAGTTAACTTTAGTATATGCTAACATTAGAATAATAAGTAGAAAAAAATCCCTACGTTCTTAGTGCAATTTCTTTTCCAGATCTAGTTTAATTAGAATAGTTTTTCGAGATAATATATTATGATTCACAAGATTTAGCTAGGAATAACACATACTTTAGAGCTAGCATGACGTTTGCACGTTTTTTATTTTGTTTTTACAAGTGTAACCGTCAAAGTCTTTAATTTTGTAATGACCTTTACCATAATAAATATAAAAATAGAGATTGTTCAGAACGCACCAAGAGGGTAAGAATTGAAAAGAGAAGAAGATTATACAGAAAGAGGAGATAAAAAGTCATGTTGAGAAATTAATTAAAGCTATATTTATTTACCCTCGAAAACGGATAACAGTTAAATTTATATGCGGTTTTAAGGATACATAGATTAATTCAATACAAATGATAAATTACGTTAGATTAAACCGATAAAGGACATAATAAATTGTCAAACCAATTAAGGTGAGTGATCCCGGACTCAGTAACAACTTTAATGAAATGCCTGCCTTCGATCCCGGGCTCACGATAATGAAGAACTGATGAACAAAAGTAAAAATTTTGAATAAGAGAGAAAATAAGAGTATATTGCCTTGATATGCATGTTACAATGATCCCTAATGAATAGTTAGACTTCCCTTTATATAGTAGGAGAATTTTACCCTAAGTACAATTCCAGAAGAGGTAAAAATCTTCCATTTTACTAATCACTGATTTTCTGCCGATACGTGCCGAGATTCACGCCGTAACATCTGGCTGGGCACAGATATCACGGCCCTTTGTTTGTCGTTCTCGATTATCTGGTAATGCTCTCCGAAGTTTTGGGGTTCGAATCGGACCTGGAGGACGTGGCCCCAATTCTTCCGAGGGCAGGTATTTTGCCCGGACCCCGACTCGAGGGGCTCCTTGCCCCGATTCCGATTTCTTACAGACACATCTCTGCTCCGTTTACTTCATCGGGAACCGAGGCATCCAAAGGGCTCGGTTTCACCTGTATATAGACAGTTCCCTCGTTTCTCGGAGAGTAAGTTTACGAAAATGACGAGAAACGACATATGCACTTCGATTCCTTTTTCAATACGCCGTGACAGAAACGACAAAGAATTTGATACGTCCCGTCAGTCGTGTTATTATGACTTCAAACACACGTCAGCCATCCGCAGGTCATCCCTGAATGAGAAACGGTGCGAAACCTCTATAAATACTTTTCTCCTTCATTCATTTTTTACCTTTTGACCAAGCTTCTACATTCGAGTTTTCAGGATATCACTACCCTTCTTCATACTCTAATATTTTCACCTCCGTTCTTCAAAACTTCTTAGTAAGTTGCAAGTTTTTACTTATTTTCTACCCAAATCAGCGCACTTAACCTTACATATTTCATCCTCTCTTCATATTTTTCAAGCTTTTTCCAGATAACAATGGCTAAAACTTCCAAATCTGTTTCCCAAAAAGTCACTTCTTCTTTTTCACAACCGGCTGCTTAAATCGATGAGACTACTCCCAATGTGGTCGTCCTCGAGAGGTCTACTCCTTACGCGGGTACCGATTAACCGACTGCCAAGCCTCCCTTGAAAGTGTTCATTCCCGAGGGTTATTCGGTTGCCGATGACTTTAAGGTTGAGAAGCCCCCATCGGTGAAGGGCAGTGTGAGGGAGTATTAAGATATATATGCTCTATTACTGAAGACGTCTTCCCCGCGGTCCGAGAGGACTGCAACTGGGCGAGTAAGGACTTAGTAGTCCCCGGGTCTGCATACGCCATCACTACCCACATGGAGGGTTATCTAAATATTTACACTTATCCCTTCACGTTGGGCCCGATGAATCCGGTTATCTTAGATTTTTGCAAGAGGTACGAAGTATACCTCGGTAAAATCCACCCGTCACTATGGAGGATCGTGATCCTCCTTCGTTATTTCGTGAATAAGACCGAGTCCCATCGGTTCAACACCGATCACCTTCTCCGCCTATACACTCCCCGAATCTTCCGAGGGGGACTAATAAAGCTCACATGCCGGGCCAGCAAAGCCCCATTCTCGAGCATCGATGAGGACCGGGATCGAGGCTGGCAGGGGCATTTCGTTCGGGTGAAGACCGAAGACTTGGTTCCACCCTGAACTCATGCCGTTCCCCAAAACGTTGAATGCATCTTGTAAGTATAGTTTCCCCTTGAATGCCATTTTACCTCCATCTCCCCTTTTCTTACTGGTATTTGTGGTGGTGCAGCCATCGCTCGAGTCCCAAACGCGATCCCTAGGCTCAAGGAGTGGATCGAGAGCATTTGTTCACAGATGCCTTATTCCGCGCGCTCATGGCGCAAACTCTAGAGGGGCCGCAGGGAGGCCCGTTCTCACGGTAAGACCCTTCCTCGAATTGGTAACATCTAGATCTCCCATTCACATCGTATTTACCCTCTTTCCTTCATTTTTCCCTTTGCAGGTTTGCCTAAATCCATTGAGCTTAGGCCTGCAGTAGGAGAAAAGAAGAAAAGGAAGGGTCCGGGCTATCCGGGCTCGGAGAAGAAGAAACCAAAGAGAAGGTTGGCCCGTTAGCCAAAGGAAAGTTCTAGGTCTCGAGCACTCAAATCAAATTCACTTTTTCGACTCAGAGATGAGCCCGGGGAAGACGATCCTTTCATGGCCCACGGGCCAACATCCCCCTAGGAGCAGACAACTGTTGAAGAGGAGATCTATGAGGCCGATCTCCCTCAGACCAAGGAGATCGATGAGGAGACCGGGACTGAGACTTCCCGAGATGCCGGCCACGCCCTAAAGGAGCCGCCCAGTGTAATATATATTTCAGGGTCACCTTCTTATATCTAGTCTATGATTGAGGAGGCCCGAGCGGGGAAAGAGAGGTCTAATGAAGGGGCTCATGGTGTGGATGGTCCCCTTCATTCCTTTTTCGACGGCATGGACTCGTCTGTCTTGGAGGACTTTTCCGGGCTGGGAAACCTGGAAGTGCCGAGGAAAGATCCGTCTATAGAGGTTGGCGGTCTGAACTCGAGCCCAAAGTTAATCAACTAGTTCCCCGCCCCGAGTATGGATCCCGGTCATAAAAGGTCGATAATCATCACCATCCCAAAGGATGCCCGGGTTTTTACTGCTCCCGTGGGAGTAGCGAGATACCTTCAGTGCCTGGTAACCGAAGAATACCAGGCGAAAATGAATGAGGTAGATATGCCGTGCTTGTTCAACGAAGCGCAACAGGCGCTGAACCGGGTAAGGCACCATTGCGCTTTTTCATCCTTCGACTTAGTTCTTGATATTTCTCATGACTTCTTTCCTTTATCTTTTTGCAGGCTTCGGTACTCCATCATGAAGGCTTTCTTCAGTACCGGGCTGAGATCTGAGTCCAGGGAGATTGCCGAGAAAAGAGGCATGTATAAGTTTCTTAGCGAGCAACACGAAGGTGTCGTCAAGAGTCTCCGGGATGAGTTGGATGGGGCTCAGAAGGAGCATGCCGACTTGATGGAACAGGTAAAGGTTTTCGAAGTTAGCCATGGCGACTAACGACCAAACCTTGTAGGCTCAACAGAAGATTGACCGGAGCGACCAACTCTGGCTTAAATGAACGAGGTCCAGCTGTCCAGGCCATGGCCAATGTCTGGAAGGGAAAATGGACCGGCTGGCTTTGGAGAAGGAGACTGTACGAGAGCAGCTGGCATTGGTAGAGATTCAACTCTGAGTGGCGAAAGAGAAAGCCGATGCAGGGCTCGACGAAACGAGGACCTCCATGCTCAATTGGGCTCGGCCATTGCTGAACGGGATGCCCTTGGCAAGGAGCTCGGAATAGTGAGGTTCGAGTCAGAAACAACCAGGGCTGATGCTGAATAGATGGTGGCCCAGTATAGGGCTGATGTTAAGGCAGCCGAGGCCCGCCTGAAAGTCACTATTGAGTACGTGAAGCAGTTGTCTCGAAGGGAGACCCTCGAAGAGATCCATATCTGAGGTTTAGACCTGTCGGCCGAGATCGAAGAGGTGAAAAAGCTCGAGGTCGAGGCTAAGAAGCTTTCTGAACCCGAGGGTGAAGAAGGCTCTGAGGGATCCGACGAACTCGAAGATAGAGAAGACCCCAACGACTCCGGTGACGAGGCGAGTTCTGATGGAGATCAGGCGTAGGTGCCTTAGGAATTTTTGTCTTTGTTTTTGCATTTTGTATGTTTATTTTGTTGAGGCCGTTTTCATTGGCCTTTGTAAAGACATTCTGAATGTATACATAAGGATTTTTCCCTTTTGGCAATTTTCAAGTCTATTACCTTCAGCATCTTTTTTATAATTGCAAAGATTTCAAATGCCTTAGCATGTAATAAAACGTAGTAATAAGTTATTTTTCGGAGGTCTAAACAAGACTTGTTCTCGATGCAAGTTTTGTTTGAAACTTATGGGGCCTCGGAATGACCAGAAGCTTTTATGTTTTTAGACTATAATTTTGCCAAGGGTAACCTCTGAACCGGTTCGAAATTTTAAAGGCCTTATAGTTTGATTACGGGCTTCGGACGTCTCTGAGCCTTTTTTTGGGTGGCCGTAGCCTTTTATGTTTGGGCACTGCCTAATAGGTCTTGTGCCTTCTGGTTTCGATAACCCGAGCCGTCTGAACTTATCAAAGACGACAGTCCCTGAGTGGGGGTAGCCCTTTGGGCTCAGATAGGGGTGGCCCTTGGGCTTGATAATTCTCGGGCAGTAGTTGCCCTTAGGCTCGATACTTTTAAGAAGAAAAAAATGTTTGTTGGCAATATAGAAACTTTCTTTCATTTTTGTGCGTAACGTACAAGATTGTATAAATGCTCGTATTGCAGCTGGTATGACCTACGCGAGCACAGTTCATTTGACCGTTTGGCCTCTACAATGAATCCTAACTACCGAGTCTAGATAGATCGAGCATAGAGTTTCCTTCCTTTATAAAAATCATGACCCGAGGGTGATGACCCTCAGTATTTGAGGTTGATCGTCGAGAGGGCTTGGATACTATTGATATGACCATCGACTCCGATTCAAAACCGATCTTCGATTCGAAGTTAGCACGATCCACTGTTGTCTCGTTAAAAACATTGCCAGAAAACCCAATTCAGGACAAAACTGGTTCAAGAAAAAAAGAGTGCAATGCGTGCTTTCAGGCCTAACAACTACATCATCCTTTGGTTGATACCTGCAAGTGTTAGTCCAATGCCAATATATATATATATATATATATATATATATATATATAATAAATGGGGTCGTACCTTAGTAGTAGTATCATTTTAAGTCACGTTCCAGTTGTTCGGTAGTTGCTCACTGTTCCCTGCTTCGAGTTTTTATGAACCTTTATCAGTAATCTCGATAATTTGATATGGACCTTCCCAATTCGGTCCCAACCTCCCTTCGTTCGGGTTCCGGGTGTTCAGTGTCACCTTTCTTAACAACAAGTCCCCAATATTGAAGTGTCAGAGGTTGACTCTCCGATTGTAATACCTTTCGATCCGTTGTTTCTGGGCGGCCAATCGGACGAGGGAGGCCGAGCGACTCTCATCCAATAGTTCCAGGATCGTGCTCATGGCCTCACCGTTCAAATCTTCGGTTGCATATCTAAAGCTGAAACTCGGTCCTCCTATCTCAACCTGTATTAGTGCTTCAGAACCGTAGACCAACGAAAATGGGGTGGCCCCGATACTAGATTTTGAGGTCGTACGGTATGCCCACAGGACTTCGGGCAAAATTTCCTTCCATTTTCCTTTGGCATCAGTCAACCTTTTCTTAAGGTTTTGGAGTATGGTCTTGTTTGTAGACTCCGCCTGCCTATTCCTACTAGGGTGATAGGGTGTTGACAATATCAATTTGATCTTATGGTCCTCGAAATATTTTCTTACCTTGCTGCCAATGAACTGCTTCCCGTTGTCACATACGATCTCGGCCGGCATCCTGAACCGACATATTATGTGGTCCCAAATAAAATCAATAACTTTTTTTCTCTGACTTTCTCAAATGCCTGAGCTTCAGCCCATTTAGAAAAATAGTCAGTCATAAATAATATAAATTGAGCCTTACTGGGTGCCCATGGCAAGGGACCGACGATGTCCACTCCCCATTTCATGAATGGCCATGGTGACAAGACCGAATGTAGTAGCTCCCTGGACTGATGGATCATTGGTGCGTGCCTTTGATAGCCGTCACATTTTTGTACGAATTCCTTCACATCTTTCTCTATGTCGATCCAGTAATAGCTGGATCTAATTATCTTACGAACCAACGATTCAGCCCCCGAATGATTCCCATAGGTACCTTCATGAACTTCCCTCAAAACATATTCGGTGTCTCCCAGTCCCAGACATATGGCGAGTGGGACATCAAACATTCTTCTGAATGGGGTGTTATCTTCGGACAGGCTGAACCTGCCCGACGTTCGTGTGTAGATCTCTCGATTCTTTAGGATTCGAGGGCAGCTTTCCAGTCTTCAGGTAATCTATATACTTGTTTCTCCAGTCCTAGGTTAAGCTTATCGAGTTTATCTCGGCATGGCCTTCTTCCACTGCTGATTTTATGAGTTGTACGACCGTTCCCGAGGTGAATTCATCATCGTCAACCGACGATCCCAAGTTAGCCAAGGCATCGGCTTCGCTATTTTGATCCCGGGGCATGTGTTGTAGGGTCCATTCCTTGAATCGATGTAGCGTTACTTATAATTTGTCCAAGTATCTTCGTATTCATTCCTCTTTCACTTCGAATGTCCCATTGACTTGATTCACCACAATGAGGGAATCACATTTAGCTTCGATCACTTCGGCCCCCGGGCTTTTTGCCAATTCGAGACCTGCAATAATGGCCTCATACTCGGCCTCATTGTTAGTCAATTTCACTGTTCTAATAGATTGTCTAATTATGTTACCCGTGGGCGGCTTCAACATGATGCTGAGTCCGGACCCCTTTGCGTTCGAGACACTGTCCATAAAAAGGGTTCAGATTCCCTAAGAGGTCCTTGATGTTAACAACAATTCCTTTTCGACTTCAGGTATTAAGGCCGGCGTGAAGTCGGCCACGAAGTCTGCCAAAATTTGAGATTTGATAGCAGTTCGGGGTCGATATTCAATATCGTACCCACTAATTTCCATGGCCCATTTGGCCAATCGTCTCGAGAGCTCAGGTTTCTGCATTATGTTCCTCAATGGGTAAGTAGTCACGACACATATGGGATGGCATTGAAAATATGGCCTTAACTTTCTGGAGGCGCTTGGCAAAGCGAGCGCCAATTTCTCTAGGTGAGGATACCTCGTTTCGGCCTCGCATAGAGTCCTGCTAACATAATATATAGAAAATTGCGTACCTTCTTCTTCCTGGAATAAGACTCCACTTACCGCTATCTAAGATACTGCTACGTATAGGTACAACTGCTCGTCTGCCTTCGGAGTATGAAGCAAAGGTGGACTTGAAAGGTACCGTTTGAGTTCTTCCAAAGCTTGTTGGCACTCCGGTGTCCACGAGAAGATATTCTTCTTCTTCAATAAAGAGAAGAACTGATGGCTCTTATCGGAGGACCTTGAAATGAATCGACCTAGGGCGGCTATGCGCCCGATTAGCCTTTGAACGACCTTGACATTGTCCACCACAGTGATGTCTTCTATGGCCTTGATCTTGTCGGGATTGATCTCGATCCCCAGGTTGGACACCATGAATCCAAGGAACTTTACGGACCCGACTCCGAATGTGCATTTCTCCGGGTTCAGTTTCATATTGTATTTCTTCAGTATGTTGAAGGTTTCCTGCAAATTTTTCAAATGGTCCTCTGTTCATAGGGACTTAACTAACATGTCGTCAATGTAAACCTCAGTTGATTTTCCTGTTTGCTCTTCGAACATGCGATTTACTAGGCGTTGGTAAGTGACACCAACATTTTTTAGTCCGAATGGCATTAAGTTATAACAATAGGTACCGTATTTAGTAATGAAGGAAGTCTTTTCTTGGTCGCCTAGATCCATCCGGATCTGGTTGTACCTGAAATAGGCATCGAGAAAGCTGAGTATCTCATGGACGACTGTCACATCGATCATGCGGTCAATGTTAGGCAAAGAAAAAGAGTCCTTGGGAATGCCTTGTTTAAATCTTTGTAATCTACACACATTCTTAATTTATTTCCCTTTTTAGGCACTACAACTATGTTTGCTAACCAATTCGGGTACTTAACTTCTCGAATGGAACCTATTTTAAGGAGTTTGGATACCTCGTCTTTGATGAATGCTTGCTTAACTTTGGACTGAGGCCTTCTCTTTTATTTAACCAGGTAAAATTTCAGATCCAAGCTCAGCTTGTGGGTAGTTATTTTCGTCGGGATCCGTGTCATGTCAAGATAGGACCAAGCGAAATAATCTATGTTAGCTATAAGGAATTCGATGAGTTTTTTCCTGAGCTCGGGAGTTAGCCCCGTTCCCAGGTATACCTTCCGATCAAGCAGGTGCATGATCAATCTAACTTGCTCTAGCTCCTCAACCGTTGACTTGGTGGCATCAGAATCATCATTTTCGCCTTTCTTATACTTTTCTGGCTCAGTAGCGACTGGTGTCAGTGATTTCTATTTGGTTCCTTCCTTGGTGATCGAACTCGGGTTCTTTGATGTTGAGAGTGCGGATATAAGGACCACCTCATCGACTGCGAGCATTTCTTTTGCGGTCGATTGCTCCCCGTAAACTGTTTTGATTCCTCCCAATGTGAGGAATTTCAACGCCTGATGTAGCGTCGATGGTACTTCCCTCATGTTGTGAATCTATGGCCTCCCGAATAGAGTATTGTATCTCATATCTTTTTTGATCACGTAGAACTTTGTTTCCTGAACGGTTCCGACGGTGTTTACCGGCAGGGTTATCCCCCCTTTAGTTGTCTCGCATGCCATGTTAAATCTGTTTAAAACTCGGACTATAGGCACTATTTTGTCTTGTAGACCTAACTGTTCCACGACCCCCGATCTGATGATATTGGCCGAGCTACCTGGATCAATTAACACACGCTTAACTCGAGATTTATTTATGAGTACAGATATTACCAGTGCATCATTGTGTGGTTGCACGATGCCTTCATCGTCCTCATCGTTGAAAGATACGGTTCCCTCCGGTACATAATCTCGAGTCCGTTATTCTCTTGTAATGGACACTTTAGTGCACTTTAACATCGGCCCTTGGGGGACGTCAACTCCACCAAGGATCATGTTAATGACGTGCTGGGGTTCCTCTTGCTCGTTCTGCTTGTTGGAATCCATATTCCTGAAGTGATTTTTGGCTCGATTACTTAGAAACTCTCGGAGGTGTCCATTATTAAATAACCGGGCTACTTCTTCTCTCAATTGTCGGCAATCTTTAGTTCTGTGGCCGTGAGTGCCATGATATTTACACATTAAGTTGGGGTCCCTTTGGGCAGGATCAGATAGCAATGGTTGAGGCCACTTAGTATCTTTGATTCATCCGATGGCTGATTTGATGCCGGCAGCATCGATGTTGAAGTTGTACTCCGATAAACTTGGTGCTTCCTTAGACCCGAGGGGTCTGTCAAAACCGTTTTTGCTCATGAGTCCCCGGTTATTATGACCTCGATCACCTCTTCTTTCACTCCTTGCAGGGTTGCGTCTGGACCCATTTCTCCTTCGATCTCCATTGTGTGGTTTATACCGATCTCTGTTCTATCTTGATTCATGATAGACAACTCTTTTGGATTTGTCACAAGTCCTGACGAGATAAACAGATCCGGAAGGCCCCCCGAACCGATCGTCTTTGACCCTGATTTTTGGTAGGTACATGTTATGGATGTCGGCCCAAGTTATCGCCAGGTATTCTATCAAATTTTTCTTCAACTGTTGCGAAGCCAATGAGCTTTGGGGGTTGAGTCCTTGGGTGAATGCCTGAACGACCCAATCGTTCGCGACCGACGGAAGATCCATCCGTTCCATTTGAAACCTCGACACGAATTCCCTGAGCATCTCATTATCTCTTTGTTTCACCTTGAAAAGGTCTGACTTCCTAGTCTCGACCTTGATGGCCCCGGCGTGCGCTTTTACAAAGGCGTCTGCAAGCATAGCAAACGAGTCAATAGAATTAGGGGGTAAGTAGTGATACCATATCATAGCTCCTTTTCACAAGGTCTCTCCGAACTTTTTCAGCAGAACATATTCGATTTCATCATCTTCCAAGTCGTTTCCCTTGATGGAGCACGTGTAGGAGGTCACATGTTCATTTGGATCAGTCGTTCCGTTATACTTCAGAATTTCGGGCATACAGAACTTCTTCGGGATTGGCTGCGGAGCTGCGCTCGGAGGGAAAGTCTTTTGGACAAACTTCTTGGAATTCTGGTCTTTCAGTATCGATGGTGCTCCTGGGATTTGATCGACCCTGGAGTTATAGGTCTTCACTTTTTTATCGTTGGCTTCAATTTTCTTTTCTCTTGATTCCACCCGTTTTGCCAGTTCCTCGAGCATCTTTATTATCTCGAGGTTGGTCCTAGGTTCAGCTTCACTCGGCCTTTCTATGAATGGTTCATTTCTGCGAGTGTTTTCTCGCGATGGTTCGGGCTCAACTCTGCTGGGGGCGTGGCTCTGGTTCTGCAACTGGGCTATCGCTGCCTGTTGAGCCTATAACATTTCAAAGATCACCCGCAAATTGATCGGGCTCCCCCGTGAATGTTATTTTCAGGGTCGGTTGGCAAATTTGCTTTGATAGCCATATGTGAGTTAGCATCAATCGGATCCGCCGCTGGAACTCCGTTGGGGTCAACATGGGGCACCTCGTTGCTGGGCACCACATTGTTGTTCTCGCCATGGTGGCTGGATTCAACATCAACGTTCAAATGGATATTGGGAATTTGACATTTTTAATTTGACCTGAAATTAGGAGCTTAAAGAACAAGTGTAAAATATAATGTGTTATGAAAATTTATATCAAATTGCCACTATTATCCTTAGCCCCGCGATGGGCGCCAAACTATTTACCCTAAAAAACGGATAATAATTAAATTTATATGTGGTTTTAAGGATATGCGAATTAATTCAATACAAATGATAAATTGCGTTAGATTAAACTGATAAAGGACGTAATAAATTGTCAAACCAATTAACGGGAGTGATCCCGGAGTCAGTAACAATTTTAATAAAATTCGCGCCTTTGATCTTGGGCTCACGATAATGAAGAAGTGATGAACAAAAGTAAGAACTTTGAATAACAGAGAAAATAAGAGTATATTGCCTTGATATGCGTGTTACAATGATCCCTAATGATTAGTTAGACTTCCCTTTATATAGTAGGGGAGTTTTACCTTAAGTAAAATTCCAAAATAGGTAAAAATCTTTCGTTTTACTAATCACTGATTTTTTGCCGATACGTGCCGAGATTCACGCCTTAACTTCCGACTGGGCACGGATATCACGACCCTTTATTTGTCGTGCTCGATTATCTGGTAATGCTCTCCGAAGCTTTGGGGTTCGAATCGGACCTGGGGGACGTGGCCCCGATTCTTCCGAGGGCAGGTGTTTTGCCAGGATCCGGACTCGAGGGGCTCCTTGCCCCGATTCCGATTCCTTACACACATTTATGCTCCGTTTACTTCATCGGAAACCGAGGCGTACAAAGGGCTCGGTTTCACCGGTATACAATATTAAAACCTTAGAAACAAACACTTGTATAACTCATGTACACGATTGCACTCTTAATGTTTCGTAACTGACTTCCGAAGGCCTCACCAAATGCCAAAAGAGGTTTTCTCATACTTGTCCTTTAGCAAGTTTTATGAGGTCGATCATTACTAAGTTAAACAACCAGCCAGTGAATAGTCATTAATACCCCTTCTGATTTCTTGGTAGATATATCTCATATGAGGGCACAAGAATGTTTTGATACTGACTTCAAACAAAGAATGTCCTGAAAAGTAACACTCTATATGATCAATTAGAATCTTTTCTGCGGAATTATTTCTTTCCTTATTCATTTTCTTCTCCTTTTTTCTAGTACTCTTTCACTATTTTCATACAATAATGAGTGCGAAGGTTGAACATCTCACTAGAGTTTCTGAAATTCCGTGAAATATTTTCAGCTTCATAATCAAAAATTCAGTGGACTAAATTAAACTCTTCAAGAACTCAAATTTTTGTAAGAAATTCCATCTTCTTAAAGCCTGTAGAAGTAGACAAAACATGACAACAGTCTCACACTAATATTTATTCTGTTTTTGTTGTGGAATAGAGTATATGACTCTCCACCTTTGGCTGGCCTCTCCCAACCTCTTCATTTCTTAATTAACATGATGAAGGGGCTAGAGTTCCGTGAAAGTTCTTCCAAAAATTCTCCTTCTTTATCCATTGAAAATAACTTGAAAGATCATAGCAATAAATCTGGAGGGGTAAGACCATATGTTAGATCCAAAATGCCGAGACTCAGATGGACACAAAATCTTCATCGCAGCTTTGTGCATGCAGTTGAGAGACTTGGCGGAGAAGATCGTACGCTTGCTCTTTTTTTCTTTTTCCTTTTTGCATGTAAACTACATGCATTTGAATGAGTTATGAATTAAAAATGCTTAAAAAGGGGCATTTTTCTTTATTAAGGAAAGTTTTACATTATTCTTTAAAAAGGGGAGTGGACCAATGATAATTAACTTAATTAAGGAGAAAAGTTTCCACTAGCTATCTAGGAAAAGAGTGAGATATGTTTCTAAATATTCTTGGCTGTTATTTATTATTTGTTGATTTGTTGTGTTTAATTAATTTAGGAGCAACTCCAAAGATGGTGCTACAATTAATGGATGTGAAAGGCCTGACCATATCTCACGTAAAGAGTCACCTTCAGGTTAGAGAGAAAGCTTTATTTCTTAAAGAAGAGTTTGGAAATGCATGTTTTGTCCCTTTTTGTTTTGTATATGTAGTTAATTTAAAGATGTATTTTGATATGAGCAGATGTACAGAAGCATGAAGCATGAACAGATGATACAAGGTATATATTTACTTCTTTGGATCAAACTCAAGTTTCCTTGTATGTTATATGTGAAGGAGTTCGGCAAAAATTAACTTCTTTATTTATTTGAGCTTCTTCTTTAAAATTTCTAGTCCTTAAAGCTTAAACGGATGAATTTAGAGGCAACTTGGTTTTATAATCCAAAGAAACAGAGTCAATTGAATACCATATGTCTTATCCGTTATTAAATAATACTAATAGTAATTAAAATAGTGAGTAATGATGATGCAATCAAGAAAAAATAGAGAATTCCATTTCAGGAATCTTTTAATGTTTTATTTGACCCTTAAACAAAGTCTGTATTTAATGTTGATGTATGGGGAGCAGTAGTTTGGCATTTATGTTGAAAACGTTAATTATACCCAAGTGTGAAAATAAGCAAAAATCTAATAAAAACGAAATCTAGAAAGTAAGAACTTGGATACATGCTTGGAAGTTGGAACCACATAATCTATTTTGGGATTATTTTCCACTTTTACATTCTATATTTACTTTTCGCAAAGATTTAAACGGAGCTGTATTGATTTTCTTTTTGTTAAAGCTGAAGCAGAAGCTGCAAATGGGAGTAAGAGGAATAGAATGGATGGTCGAGAGCAAATGAATTATCATCAGTACTACAATATTAATGGCAAAGTCTTGTTTGAAGCCCATTCGTCGCCTACTATTTTGCCTCCATGGTTCGTGAAACTTCTTTAATCTCTTTTCTTTATTTTTTAACTATTCGGCACCCACTGGCCATGGTCTGATCTAGCTAATTTGGAGTCGTATCGCGCGTAAGATTCATCAAGGGAAACACTCTTTATGAATAATTGGCTCCCATGATTTGACCTTTAATTTGGTTATAATAGTGAGAGATCTCATCTATCCCATCACATTTCTTGGTGGTCAAATCTTCTTCTTTTTCCGCTTTGTTAAATTTTTCATATATACGATAATTACTGGTAATAACCGGCAAGTTGTCCTTAATACGTCAAATTAGTAATATGACAAAAATAAGACGGACAACTTGTTATAACAGTCATATGTCAAATTATACAGATTGTGTGAGAACTCTTGCTTAATTACGTCCAATTTGTTTTTCTTGGTTACGCATAAACACTAAAAAAGAACGGCGCGGCATAGTTTTCACCCTTCCCCTTGTTTTAATTGAACAGGAAACATATGCAAGAGACCAAGGAAAATAAGATCATGGGATTGGAAGGAAAGTCTAATCATTACACCATGTTCTGGGATTTCTTCAATGGCTGCAGTGTTCAAGTAATTACCGAAATATTTGGCTTTTTTATATGTTATAATTCTTTAACTTGATACAAGCATTATAAGATTGGTACCTATGACTACTTAACTAATTAGTAGATTTTTTCTGCTTTTTTCAGGATAATGGCAACGGGAATAAAGTGGTTCGAGATGCTAGCAGTTTGTCAAATAAGAGCCCATCTGCTTCAATTATTGAAACTGCAGAAGAGGAAGATTTCTCCAGTAGCACCATGTCCTTAGAGCCATCTGCCAGTTTTGATGTCAATAATCTCTCTCTTGAACTCACCCTTGCTTAATATCTTTTGGTCTGTTCTAATCTCTGAAGAGAAAGGAAGAAAAAAAAACTCTTTTAATCCTTATTTGACTCTCTTTCTCTTTTTGTGGGCTAATCCAACGAAGTAATTAACCTTCTTGTTTTGTTCGTGGAATCAAACTACCGAGCTGGGCTAGAACTCAATTTGTACTTAAATCAGTTTTATAATTTACCTGAGACTTGTTTCAAATTTATGCACCTTAAGCTTCATTCTTATGGTTTTCCTATACTGGAAGTACATTTATGGAGAAATACGTCTCAGTATAATTCTAGACTTATTAGTAGCTGACCAGCAAAATGTCTTTGATATATGTAAACTAAAACAAGTTGACCGCGGTCTGCCACCGGAAAAGTTTGACATCTCTCTACTATACTTTGTTCTGTCTTTCTCTTTTAGTCTAGCAAAACTATTGTACCTAATACGTTACGAAACAATGAATGTGACAAGTACTCGTATTTTCACTAGGATGAATTCATGACTAGCAATCTTCCTAAAAATTGATGCAACAATTACCAGTGACATCTTACTCAGTTTTTTTGAACATTTTTGAAGTATCTTTAGTTTAAAATTAGATTCTGTGATCAGGATTGAGCTCTATCCTCTAAGCTAAAACAATAATTAAAGTGATAAATAAATAAACAAATATAACATGTAACGATTTTAGTATGACTTAAACGGATTTAGTACTATAATGTTGAAAAAAAAATTACTTTTCTTTTGTTATAATGTACAATTTATGAATTCCGGATTTGCTGGTGGTACTCTTCTCAACTTTTTACCTTTTATGTCATTTTAGTAATTTATTTTTTAAATGATGACACCGCTTGCAGAAAATTCTGCGTACGCCCCTGAGTTGGGTGTTAGACTCGACCCCTACCATGTCTATTCACAAGAAACCGAAATTACAAAGAGGAGGGGGACATTGACCTAAACCTCCACGATTGAAAAGTGCACTGTACGACTCTTTCTTAGCAAACTATGTATTCAACTTATAAAGAAATTACATTTGTTAGGAAGTTGCCACTTATCTAGTTGAAAGTGTCTCTTCACCTCTTTTGGAAGATGCTGAAAAGAGTAATAGAAGGTACCATTTCCACCAGATGAGGCAAGCTTAGCTAAGAAATCTGCCACTTGATTGACTTCTCTAAAGCAATGTTTGAAATGTACCTTTGTTCCATTAACTGCAGCAATGACGTCTGTAATAAAGTATTATATATAGATGTTGAAGTATGTGATTATTTTATAGAAAAGCTTAAACTTAGAAATGACAAATTTTTATATACTCAACAATTATATCTTCAACAATGGAGAATTTTGATAGTAATGTTATGGGTGATTGAAGTATGAGATTTCGTTTGCTGTGTGTTAAACTAATTAGGTTGATCACGAAGTCGAGAAGGGGTTGATTAAGTTATCTTAATGAAAGGATCGATGTAGTTGGCTTCTTCTCTTTCCTTTCTCTAATACATGAATGCACGCACTATATGCATGAGCTACTGATGTTCCTACCTTTAACATTCTTCATTATTGTATCAATTTCTCGACACCTATATAACTTCAGCTTACAAACCCAAATTTCTCACACTCAAAACATCATTTATCTCTCTTAAGTTTATACGACTACAGATCGAAAATGGCAACCAAGATTCTCGTTATCGTTCTTATGATCACCAGTGTTCTTGTTTACCCTACAAACGCAAGGAGCCTAGCAATGGAGGCAAAATCAACAGCTGATGAGCAAAAAGAATATTTTCGGCATCATTTACCACCATTTTTTGGTGGCTTTGGTGGACTTAGAGGTGGAATAAGGCCTCCGTTTGGTTTAGGAGCAGGTGTTGGTGGGTTTGGAGGTGGTTTTGGTCCATTTATTGGAGGTGGTGGAACAAGTACTGTTGGAGTTGGAACTGGAACTGGATTTGGTTCTAGCATTGGAGGAGGCTTTAATATTGGTGACAATGGTGGCAATAATCCTGATGCTAATGCTGAACTCGGTGCAGGTCATGACCTAAGTGAAGGAGGTGATGCAGCAATGGGACATGACCAGCCTTAAATTAACGCACAAACTATATAGTATGTTTAATTTATATGAAGTAGAACAAATAATAGTAGTGACTTCAAATTGCACCTAGCTAGGATAACCATATATTTTATGTTCTTTTACCCAATATTTTAAGTTTTTCGAATGCTGTAGCACGAAATTTCGTAAGTAGATCTCTAGTTACTCTCTGATTAATATGCAAAGTGCAATGATACGTTTGATCAACGATATTCTTGGATGCTCGGTTCGCGAAAGAAGAATTGACACACATATCCGCACACCTAATTTTGTTAAACTAAAAATAGCCGGCGAAGATATAATATATATATAATATATGTGAAACAGTATATAATCAATATATAATTAATCTATATATATCGGTAGTGGCTGCATAAAGGAAACCGACAAACCGCACCAAACTGATAATCCGAATCAAACCGAAAAAAAAACCCGACTATGGTTAGGTTTGATTTGGTTTGGTGTTTGGAAAAAAAAATCCGACCATAATTGGTTTGGTTTGGTTTTAACTAAAAAAAGTCAAACCGCAATCAAACCAACCCGTCACTACATGTATATAAGTTTTGAATATATTTAATACATAAAAGTATTTATTGTAGTATAATTTATAAATATTATTTAAACTTTTTCATAGTTTTATCTTTTAACATATTATTTCAATTTTGGACTTATAATTTTTGAATGCTCCAATAAATTTTATTCTTCATAAATATTAGTAACTCAAATAAAGTCCAAAACAAAATCAAATGATCAATATTAATGCTAGCAAAAGATATTCAATTCAATTGAACTAGGAATGACCATAGTGTTAAATATCTATTTTTTAATTTTTTCATGATTAGAAAAAATGCATTTTTTTAGTGTTTACTCATGTAATTAATAATACTTATTAGTCGTACTTATTTTAGCAACTTTATATTTTAGATTATGTTCATTTTTATTATGGCTTATTAATAATATTTTTATGCGATTTTATTATCGTTATTTTTGAATATTTTAGTGCAATGTCATGAATCAGCTCATATTTTATGTTATTTTCTTGAAAAACACCTTATATAGTTCTGTCTTACTTGGATTAAAGAAATATTTGGTTCACAAATTTTATATTTTGTGCTATGAAGACTTTATGAAAAAAAATTCGAAAACCCAAAAAATTCGTGAAAAATCGAGATTAAAAAACCCGACTTTTATTGGTTTGGTTTGGTCTTTAGATTTAATAACCCGGCACAATTGATTTGGTTTGATAATTGAAAAATCCGAACTAACCCAATTTTTATACACCCCTATATATCGGCTAGAAAAAGTAAACAACGAATATGACCGGCTATTTGTGTAACAAGAATTCTCTGTCTTTTCTCATCTATTTTTTTTTCCTTTTCTTTCTAAATGGGATTCATGAAGTAAATCGATGTCTTTTTATTAAGAGAAATACGTCAATTTTTTTTTTGGCCCTCCCTACCAAAAAAAGAAAAATAACATTGGCCCTCCAATATTGACCTCAAAACCAACCTTAGCTTGGTATATTTATGTTTTTTGTCTATGAAGTATGTAATCCTAGCATAATAATTAATTTAACGGAAAATAATTCCAGATCAAGCTCAGGTCCAAGAAGAATATTTATCTTTCTTGTCAAATATGAAATGTTTTAAGTTGTACCAATTTGTTGAAGTTTGTGGTTTGATCATACAAGTTCCAATGGCTCTCCAGAGACGTTACGTTGCTATTCTTGTGTGACGTTCTTGTCTTTCTTTCTCATTCTGTTGTGTACGTACGCTAGTTTGATCACGAGAGATGCTCTTTGATTAAAGTACTGATCATTTACTGATGGGCGAAGGTCCAAATATACCACTGTACTTTCGAAAATAGTTTAAGAATATCTTTTATAATACTATTAGGTTATCTATACCCCTGCAGTCATATTTTGGGTTCAAATATACCCCTCATTTAAACGGAGGGACACGTGTCATCGTCCTGTTGGTCAATTCTAAATATCTCCTAATTAATTAAAAAGATCAATTACCCATACCCGAAAAATAATTTCCTAAAGCAATTTGTTTTTGTAAAAACTGAAAAAACAGAATTGTTTTTACTAAAAACTGAAAAAAAACGAAAATATTTTTTTTTTCAGTTTTTACAAAAAAAACTGCTTTAAAAAAAACTGAAAAATATTTTCTAAAACAATGTTTTTTTAAAAACTGGAAAAAAAACTAAAAAGTAATTTTCTAAGGCAATTAAAAACTGGAAAAAGCTGAAATTTTTTACCTAAAAACTGAAAAAAAAGAAAATATTTGTTTTTTCAAAAACATTGCTTTAGAAAATTATTTTTCATTTTTGTTTTAGTTTTTACAAAAAAATTGCTTTACAAACTATTTTTCACTTTTTTTAAAGCAATATTTTTCTAAAAACTGGAAAAAAATATTTTTGATTTTTCAGTTTTTAGTAAAAAACATTCAGTTTTTTCCAGTTTTTATAAAAACATTGCTTTAGAAAATTACTTTTCTCAAGTTTTTACAAAAACATTATTTTAGAAAATATTTTCAGTTTCTTTTAAAACAGTTTTTTTGTAAAAACTGAAAAAAATATATTTTCGTTTTTTCAGTTTTTAGTAAAAAAAATTCAATTTTTTTCCAGTTTTTATATATATAAAAAAAATTGCTTTAGAAAATTATTTTTCGGGTATGGGTAATGAGTCTTTTTAATTAATTCGGAGATATTTAGATTTGGCCAACAGGACGATGACATGTGTCCCTTCGTTTAAATGAGGGGTATATTTGAACCCAAAGTATGACTGCAGGGGTATAGATAACCCAATAGTATAAAGAGGGGTATTCTTAGACCATTTTCGAAAGTACATAGCGTATATTTGGCCCTTTCCGTTTACTAATTGACAACAAACATTGCACAATTATCTATTTTTCCAAGAAACAAAGATTAAGAAAAACACAAAGGTACATTTGTTTAATGTTTGAACGCCGCTCTCTACAGACAAACATGTGTAGGAGCCCACCCTTTCGTTTATGAGTTTAATTAACTTTTATTAATTGACAACATAAAAGAATTTTTATAATATACTATCAGATTAAGTAAATGACAATTACAGGTTCGTCCATAATAAGTGTAATTAATAGCTTGAAAATAAATTAGGCAACTTGCTATAATATGCTAAACATTATTGAAAGTGCAAAGATACTTTACACTGAATATATATATAAATTAAAACTTTCGCTTTTCCAAAAGGTACATCATTCGGGCGCATAATGCTATTTGATTGTATGGCTAAGTTCTAAAATATACATACAGACATACTCCTATTAACTATAGTTTTAAGGTCAAATACATAAGAAGACCCTTAAACTTGTCCCTTTTTTTTTTTTTTTTTTTCCATTTAGACATTTGAACTAAGCTTTGTTCCTAGTGAACCCTTGAATTAGAATCAAATTGTGCCAATTAGACACATCTTGCTAACATGGCAAAGTATATGTGCAACACTCATTTTGAGTGCGTCAAGCCCATATCTTTGAACAAAATATTTTTTTCTCCTTCTTCCTCACTCTCTTTCCCTCCCACCAGCTTCCACCACCCAATTAGATACATCTAGTAGGGAAACAAAGAACGACTGTAGAGCCACAAAAACAAAACAGAAAATACTTTTGTCATTCATCATTTTCCTTCTCTGAGTTTTCCTATTTTGTTGGTATCCAATCCTTAACAGTTAAGCTTAGAATTTTTTTGTTCAGGCTGGAACATCCACCATTTATCTTAATTGCAACTTCTGAAAATTTTTTATTGTCCAGTCAGAGCAATTCCTAACACCAATTGTGATACCTCCATCGCAATTCTCGATATTGGCGGTTGGTGATACAGTTAACTGAAAGCTCAGATTCTTTATCTCCGGCAATACAGAAACATGCAACTTAATAGCAAATTCATTAGACTCGGTTGTCACACCACATTCTTATTCTTAGAGTTGGGAACTCAACAAAGATAAAAATTTGTGGATAAATACCGTACCCAGTTCACATAATTCTTGAAGAACTGATATAAACCGATTTTCTTTCTTTTTGCTATATTTTTGTCATCCGATCAAAATCAAAACTTAGAAAGTAACTTTCGGTATGGAAATAGAAGACAAAGAAAAATAGAAGAAAGGGATAGGAGAGAGAAGTTATGAGAACAAGAAAGAATATGTCGAATAAATCTCCACAAAATTTCCATTACCCAATATCTTATCAACGTAATTTGGGGTCATCTCCACAAAATTTTCAT